>NC_134355.1:58885016-59185016 GCF_048569485.1 Anomaloglossus baeobatrachus | reverse complement strand
TGCAATACCGGACGCAGACTATAGACAAGAGTGGCGCTGTTTCCGGGAAAAAAAAATAAAATACCCCCTCCAGACATTTCTGATTCCAGGAAAAATCTATGAAACTGATTTTACTAATAAAGCAATATGCTGTTGTGTATAATAGGATGTAGACCACGAAGTCTTAATTACCAAACCCTGAGCGGGGTGCGCTCCTCAGCTCATACACACCCTTCTTTTGTTTATTTTTTTTATTAAAAGGATCCTTTATTTTGCAGAACACTCAGTGAGCTGCCCTAGGTGCAAGTTATGTTCCACCCTGTTCCGCTTATAATTGATAATGTGTAATTATGTAATAACTGATGGACAGCGCCGGGAAAGAAAGAAAAAAACACATTAGAGTATTGTATTGTATAATCTTCTGTACAACATGTAGATAGACCGTATATGTAAGGCCAATCTATGATGTGCTCCTTTAATTTACATCTAGGGGATAAAGGCTATTAAGGACAGCTGCACAGATGAACGACAGCATTAACTTCATCATTTGTCAGTTAGAGCACCACACACTGCATTGTGGCTGTGCCTGGGACTGCAGTTTAGTCCCACATCCGTGGGCCACACAATCCGTGCTTTACGGAGCAGCCAGAAAAGCAACATCAAGATCCGTATTCAGCCCACGACACACAGTTGTGTGAATCTGACCCAGAGGATATGGACACCTCCAGTGACATTATTTTTTTCTTAAATGCATGAATTTTGGACTTTGGATAATTTTGCACTATTTTCCTTCCAGAGCCTTTGTTTTGCACTATACAGTGTTGGTTGCAAAATAAGTCTACTAAAAACCTGTCAGTGAGCTAGTTTTGACTTACAGTTTGCAACTATCTTTTTTTCTGAACTGCTCTCAGCTGATTTATGACTATAAACACCATAAAGTTGGGTTGAAGCTCATTACCTTCATTGCATATGCACAGCTTTCCCCACCCACCGGCGTCTGTAATTGGTTGCAGTCAGAGTGTCAGAGTGCCACCCACCTTGAGTGTCAGAGTACCAGCTGACTGCTTACAATCACAGACGCTGTGTGCATCTATCAAAGTATAAAAATAAATCAAATATTAGGCGGCTGCAGGCTGCTATTTTTAGGCTGGGGGAGCACAATAAGCATGGGCCTCCCTGGCCTGAGAATACCGCCCCCAGCTGTCGGGTTTTATCTAGGGTAGGTATCAAAATTGTTTTTGTAAATTATTTATTTAAATAATTTTTTAAAAAGCCACATGCAATACCTCTTATTTTGATAAACAGCCAAGATATGCACATGGCTGGGGGCTGCAGCCTGTAGCTGTATGCTTTATCTGTGCTGGGTATCATAATATAGGGAGAACCAATAGCTATTTTTTATTTATTTATTTATTTATTTTTACTGTATGATAGTAACCTGCAGACCAGGTCTGTGATTGGAAGAGTCAAGCAGGCTGTTACTCAGCGTGGGGACACGTCTGACTACAACCAATCACATACCAGTGGGCGGGGAAAGCAGTACATATGCAGTGAAGGTAATGAGTGGCCCTGGAAGTGAATGAGCGGCCGTGGGAGCAGTAACACCGGTGACTCGGTAAGTACAGCCCACTTGTTTTATTACTTTTTTTTCTTTATTTTTTGTATTATCCAAGTGCCAGATCTAGATTAATACCTGGTATTCTCTGAGAATTCCGGGCCCAGCACTCGGGTACCTTTGAACCCGTGTCGGTCCAGTCTTTTACAGTCCAGGTCCACCCATCACTACTTACAAGCCCAGAACAAGCTCACTGATGGATTCTCAGTCAAATTATTCCTGCAATGTGCAGGCAAACACATATATACCAGAATGAGGGATATACAGTCATGGCCGAAGGGTTGGCATCCTGTAAATTATTTCAGAATTTAAATATTTCTCCCAGAAAATTATTGCGATTACACATGTTTTGTTATACATGCCTATTTTCTTTGTGTGTATTGGAACAACACAAAAAGAAGCAGAAGAAAATGATGTGAATGAAGTGTTTTTACCAAAAAGCTTTATCTTGGTCTCATCTGTAGACAAGAAGCTTTCCCACAAGGATTTTGGCTTACTCACGTACATATTGGCAAACTGCAGTCTAGTCTCTATGTCAGCAGTGGGGTCCTCCTCGGTCTCCTCCATAGTGTTTAATTTCATTCACATGTGATGGATAGTTCGCACTGACACTGATGCACCCTGAGCCTACAGGACAGCTTGAATTTCTTTGGAACTTGATTGGGGATGCTTATCCACCATCCAAACTATTATGAGTTGGAACCTTTCATCAATTTTTCTCTGCCATCTAGGGAGATTAGCTACAGTGCCATAGGTTATAAATGTCTTGATCATGTTGCGCACCATGGGTAAAGGAACATCAAGTTCGCTGGAGATAGACATGTAACCTTGAGATTGTTGATGTTTTTCAACAATTTTGGTTCTTAAGTCCGCAGCCATTTCTCTTCTCCTCTCTCTGTTCTCTATGCTTAGTGTGGCACACACAGACCTAATGCAGAGATTTAGTCAACTTCTCCCCTATTAATCTGGATTCAGGTGTGATTTTCATATTGCCCACACCTGTTACTTGCCAAAGATGAGCTTGAGCGAGCATCACGTGAGTGAAATACAATTGTTTAATCATATTTGAAAAGGTGCCAACAATTTTGATTGGCCCCAATTTTGCGGTTTTGTGTTAAATTACGTACAATTTGCCCTTTTTTTGATTTTTTTTTGTTGTTGTTCTTGTTCCAATACACCCAAAAGAAAATAAACATGTGTATGATTAAACATGTGTGATTGCAATAATTTTCTGGAAGAAATACTTTATTTTTTGGGACAATATCAAGGGTGGCAACACTTTCAGCCATGGTAGGATATAGCAGGATGAGGGACATATTTACCAGGAAAGGGGACCAGGATGGGGGATATATAGACCAGAGTAGGGGACATATAGACCAGGGTGGGGGACATATAGACCAGGGTGGGGGACATATAGACCAGGTGGGGGACATTTAGACCAGGAGGGGGCACATATAGACCAGGAGGGGGACATTGGTACAGATATGTCATGACAGTGTATAGCAGGATGGGGGACATATTTACCAGGAAAGGGGACCAGGATGGGGGACATATAGACCAGGAGGGGGCACATATAGACCAGAAGGGGGACATTGGTACAGATGAAGGTAGAGCAATACAAGTCTTTATAAGATTTAGAATACTACAAGGGCCAATACATCTGACCAACATGCGGAGGGGGAGATTTCCAAATTTTGCACCAGGCCCATCAGACTCTAGCTACACAACTGGTTCAAATCACAGCAACATTGCACTGCTGGCCTGAATTATGCTTTCTCGGATGCATGTTTGCCTCTGCAAAGTCGGAGGAGCACGGTGGTGTTGAAACTGGCCAGATTGGGAGCCAACCGTGGTCTCCAACTTCAGAGTTGCACATACAAGCTGTGTCGGAAAGAATCTGCAAGCACTGCTCCTATCCACAGCATTAGCTAATAAAATAGGCAATAAACAAAAAAACGTAAATTATCAGGAGAGAGGATTTATTTTAATGAACAATAAAATGGAAAGTTGCGTGATTTTACAAGCCTATGAATGAAGATGGGAATAACCCTTTAATTATTGTGTTGATGCACTTATTAATCCTATTATGTATTTTCCTCTGCCAATATTATTACACATATTGATATGGGATGATTCCGGACGTGTTTTTGTACATAAGGTGCTTGTCATAAGATTCACATGTTGGTGACTGAGGTCCCTTAAGGACTGTAGAACATCAATATAAAATATCAATGTCAAAAAATAAGAGCCTCCTATTATATAATCTGATACGTTCCATATCCGGGGTGTGAACGCACATCCGTTCTTCACACGTGGATAATTGTTATTTTCATTGTGCTATAAAAAGCTTGGCATTAATTACAATCACATGTAAGTAGGATATTACAACACACTTTCTATGTTGGCTACACAGAGTGCTCCCTGCAGAAATCTCAGGGAGGATTAGAACAAGAGGCCATTGACAAACACATCAAAGTATATTTAGTACACAATAGACAAAGCATCACTGCACCAGATCTCCGAGTTTCACACATCGGACACTGACGAAGGCCAACAAGACGGTAAAAGTATTCTACTGCGGCTGTGACTGTGATACATCGATGATTCTGGATACAGCAGGGACAACAGGAGAGAAATTCAAGGTCGGGAAGCCATGTTTTTGGACCTTGGAATGCAATAAAATTATATATTTTCTTCTATTGAGTTCAGCCTAATTCACAAGTCAATTTTGTCACGTATGAGAAAAATGGACCAATTTTCATCATTGATCTTCAGTTTTTGTCTAATTTTCATCAGTTTTTCTTGATTGTGAAAAAAATATAATAAAAAGGTCTTCCACCATCTCCTGTCTTACAGCCCGTGAAAATGGCATACAAGTGCTGTCCGTTTTTTTCACAGGCCCATAGGGGCTTTACACGCAATGACATCGCTAACGAAATGTCGTTGGGGTCACAGAATTCATGACGCACATCCGGCCTCGTTAGCGACGTCGTTGCGTGTGAAACGTACGAACTACTACTAAAGATCAAAATTACTCACCTAATCGTTGATCGTTGACACGTCATTTTAATCCCAAATATCGTTGCTGGTGCAGGATGCAGGTTGTTCGTTGTTCCTGAGGCAGCACACATCGCTATGTGTGACACCCCAGGAACGAGAAAAAACACCGTACCTGCGTCCTCCGGCAACGAGATGGGCGTCACTTTCTTTCGGCTGCTCTCCGCCCTTCCGCTTCTATTGGATGGCTGCCATGTGACGTCGCTGTGAGGCCGCACAAACCGCACCCTTAGAAAGTAGGCGGTTCGCCGGCCACAGCGACATTGCTAGGCAGGTAAGTATAGTATAATCAGGAGAGCAATGTGCAAAAATATAGTTTTTACTGAACCAGATTGGCAAAGTTCTTCGCTCTGTAAAATTCACTTGCTATAAGCAGTTACGAACATGTCTCGTCAGTTACATCACATGCCAGTCCTTTATCTTTCCAATTCATACACTTTTATATCACTATGGCCCTGTTAACCATTCTGAGAGATCTCACCTTCCCACTAAGGTCTCATCTGTAGAGATTGTATCAGTAAGACTCCTCACCGTTCCAAACAAAAAGTCCATTCTGGGAGGGTCATAGACTTCGGGCTGTGATGCACCCTCAATCACCATAGAGGAATTTCTGTACCATTATGGTGACCATTATGCACCTCCAGTACTCTCTAATAGGGTACCTCTCGTTAACGTCCTTCTCACACAAGTCTCTCTCTGTCCATTCCTCTTCACACTGTTCTCCCGTTTCACCTGGGTCTTTCTCCAGCTCGTTCACTTGGTCTACCTGGCCCAAGTGCCGGTCTAATCATTTCTGCAATCGTTCACGTCTCTTTTATGATTCCTCTGATTTCCTGGTGTTACTATCTGCTGTAGTCTTTTCTTCTCTACAATACACACCTATTTAACAGCAGTCTGCTAACTTTCAGACCTTAGGCCGGCGTCACACGGTACGATCTATCGTGCGATCGCACAAGCGATCGTACCCGCTCCTGTCGTTTGTGCCTCACGGGCAATTAGTTGCCCGTGGCGCACAAAGTCGGTAACCCCCTATCACACGTACTTACCTCCCGGACGATGTCGCTGTGGGCGGCGAACATCCTCTTCCTGAATGGGGAGGGACGTTCGGCGTCACAGCGACGTCACACACCGGCCGGCCAATAGAAGCGGAGGGGCGGAGATGAGCGGGACGTAAACATCCCGCCCACCTCCTTCCTTCCGCATTGCCGGCGGGACGCAGGTAAGCTGTGTTCGTCGTTCCCGGGGTGTCACACGGAGCAATGTGTGCTGCCTCGGGAACGATGAACAACCGGCGCGCAGAAGGAGGACCGACATTTTGAAAATGAACGACGTGTCAACGAGCAACGATAAGGTGAGTATTTTTGCTCGTTCACAGTTGTTCGGAGGTGTCACATGGTATGATATGTCTAACGATGCCGGATGTGTGTCACTAATGACTTGACCCTGACGACATATCGCCCGATATATCGTACCGTGTGACGCCGGCCTTAGGCCCACTACCCAAAAACGCTGCGTCAAATTAAGCTGTCACCTTCCAAGAAGAAACCCTCTTGTCTTCCCATATGACGCCTCTTCATCTGGTTCAGTCTCAACATTAACCCCACCTGTGCTTGACCAAATATATTCCAAAAGACAAACATATTTAACCACATTGAAAACAATGCATCACATTGTAGACGCATGTGAGGAAAACCGACGTGTGAATTAGGCCTTATGTGCATAGACTGCTCCAATTCCATGGAGAGACTATGGAGCTTTGAGAAGAGAAGGTAGCGTATAACGTGAAATATGCAGTCATATTTTCTGAGTTTTTGAAATGCTTTGCTTTAGAAAATCACACCAGAACAGGCATAACATTGAAAAAAATGTGTACAACGTGGCTAGAGAGCATTATAAGTAGCAACTTTTAACCAATTTGTGCTACGATACCTTGTCTATTCCCATATACAGTTATAAGCCTTGGGATTCCATGCAGAAGTTCACCAGTCATCCTTCCTTTGACCATTTTTGGTAGTTAGTTACTGAACACTACAAAGCAGGAGCAGCAGGATTTGTGGTTTTAGAGATGCTCTGATCCACTTGACAAATTTAGTCCCTGTGAAAGCCACTCCAGTCCTTACACTTGCCCACAATTCCTGCTTCCAACACATCAACTTCAAGAAGTGAGCAATTGCTGCTTAATATATTCCACCTCTTGAAGGTGCCAGTGTCACAAGATGGTCAACGTCACAGCTCCCATAGTGGTGGTTACTTGGTCTTCCTGATTTCAGTAGGCAAAAATAAATTATAGCAAACAAGCAGAAGCGCACTGGGGGGACTCTCAGAGATCCTGAAAATTGGGGTTCCAAAGTCTCTTGTAGGACAGACCAGACCCAGTATTTCGGATGCTCTGACCTAGTCATCTAGCCCTCAAAATGTTGCCTTTGTCATGGTCGATTAAGTGCTTCCATTTGCCCAATTCTTTTCTGCTTCCAACAAAACAACTTCAATAACTGTCTATTCACATCCGCCAGGCCCATCAAGTGAACATTATAGCCTTTCAGGGGGTGCAACACTGAGCACAGTGCCTGTCCAGGAGGTATCGATTTCTTTTTAGCTCCTTGGGCCATTAATTATTTTATTTATTATTATAGCGCCATTTATTCCATGGCACTTTTCAAGTGAAAAGGGTACACATAAAAACAAGTACAATAATCATGAACAATACAAAAACAGACTGGTACACGAGAAGAGAGGACCCTGCCCGCAAGAGCTCACAGTCTACAAGGGATGTGTGAGGATACAGGAGGAGAGAGGACCCTGCCCCCCAGGGGTCACAGTCTACAGGGGATATGTGAGGATACAGGAGGAGAGAGGACCCTGCCCCCGAGGGCTCACAGTCTACAGGGGATGGGTAAGTATACAGTAGGTGAGGGTGGAGATGGTCTTGCAGCACTATATCTGATTGAGGGTTACTGTAGGTTGTAGGCTTGTCGGAAGAGGTGGGTCTTCAGGTTCCTTTTGAAGCTTTCCACAGTAGGTGAGAGTCTGATATGTCGGAGTAGAGCGTTCCAGAGTATGGGAGAGGCATGGGAGAAATCTTGTATGTGATTGTGGGAAGATGAGATAGGAGGTGAGTAGAGAAGATCTGGTGAGGATCTGAGGTTGCGAACAGATAGGCACTGGGAGACTAGGTCACAGATGTATGGCGGAGACAGGTTGTGGATGGCACTTAATAAGTAGTTGTCTAGCACTGAACAACTTTTCTCAAACAGTTAAGATTTTGGCAAAAGGCCTAAGTATGTTCTTATAGGTTTGGTTGATTTTTTAGTTGTGGAACCCAAAATCATACTTTTTAGTTTTAGAAAGGCTTCATGGATAGAGCAGATATATTGCATAGATTAACGAAGCACAATCGTGGTCAAAAAACTGTAAATTGCTGTTGAATATGGTGATGCAATATAAGAAGCGGAATAAATAAGAAAGATTTTCCAGTATCCAAAATAAGATGTGCAAAAAAAAAAGTAAGGACTTACTAGATGCTAAGCAGGCCACCACATATTGGGCAGTGGATGGGGCTTTTTTTTTTTTTAGCATTTCTTATTTTGGATGCTGGCCAATTTTTTTTTTCATTAGTGTTGGAGGGAAATCCAGATTTTCTTTCTTGATTATATTAGCTTAGGCATTTTTTTACGAATATTGAATAAATGTAGTGTGTTCATTGGGATCACAACGAGAACCCCTTCTCTACAAGGACCAGGTCAGAATTTATTGGGCCATGAACATTTCCAGAATAAAATGCAACAATTTACCATTATCCAAAACCATTTTTTTCAGACAGAAGGGTGCGGCGGAGCATCCAGATTTAGCTCCGAGGTAGGATGTGAGGTCAACACTCTTCAACTTTAGATTTGTTTTTTAGGTGTTTTTTTTTCTGTCCAACCTACAGTGAGTTAACCGCAGCTTTATTTCTATAGCACTGTGTAATGTTGGATTAACCACACAGTGGAAAACCATCTGCCTGCACTTCTTATAGCTCAGACATTACAGGCTCTGTTTTTGTTGGTCACAGAACAGAAAGCGCTTGGCCAGAGTGACGATACAGGTCACGGAGCAGCTCGAAAAACAACGAACACACATTCTTTTCGCGGCCTATACTTGAGCTGTGTTTAGTGGTATAACATGAGCTCCGAGCTGTTACCGCAGCCTTTACCTGACAGCTTTACGAGTAGTGAAAGGTGTTTCATTGTAAATGCAATAAGCGCGGCTTTAAGTATGAAACCAGAGCTGTCTGTGCACGATATCTGCTCCTGTTTATCCAGCTGGGTCCCTTTATCCATTTGATAGCTGCACCAGAACCACCGTTGGATGTTTTCGTTCTTTGAGAATCTTTGGTCACAGCTTATTTTGCCAATTCATTTCTATTTTACTGAATTCCCAAGAAGCAAAAGAAAATGGTTATGCATGTTGTATATACAGTGTGTCCACTCATATCCTGTCCACCACCATTAACTTGAGAAAGGCGGCAGCTATAGGGATAGAAGTGGTGTCTAGGTATAGTAAAGTATCCATGCGCTACGCAATGAAACCACCTATAGCGCCACCTGGTGGAAAACAACGGAGTTAACATTTTTAACTCGAAAACGGAACGACAGAAAAAAAAAAAGTGAATTAAAATATTGTAGTGCATCATCAATTCACTACGAATCGACAGCTTGCATACAGAAATGCTATGAAACCCATGACACACCACCCCCCCCCCATTGAATGCTAGTTACGCATATGGCGCTCATTTAACTTTGATGCTCAAAGTGGCCCCCGACAGCTGCAATGCACATGTGCACTCTGGACAGCATACTGTATCTTGCTGCATGTTGTGCAATATGGTAGGTGACACGTTTGCACAAGCATCTGTGATACGTCGTCGTAGGTCCTGCAATGTTGGTGGAGGGGTCGCATACACCTGCTGTTTGATGTGACCTCACAGAAAGAAGTCCAATGGGGGTCAGGTGATGTGAGCATGGAGGCCACTCCACACAGCCACCATACCCAATGACTTGTAGGAAGGTCTCCATGAGGTATCGCTTCACGTCCGCGAGTTTTACACGTTCTAATCATAGCATTTCTGTATGCAAGGTGTCGATTCATATTGATGAAGCCCTACAACTTTGTAATTCACTTTTTTTTCCTCTCTCTCATTCAGTTTTCGAGATAAAAATGCTAACTCCGTTGTATTTCACCAGGTACCACTATAAGTGGTTTCATTGCGTAGCGCATGGCTACATTACTTTACCTAGACACCACTTTATGCCTATAGCTGCTGCCGTTCTCAAGTTAATGGTGGTGGACAGAATATGGGTGGACACAATGTATAGTGTCAATATATACCATTGCGCTGCAGAGGCTAAAACCACCCACATCAGTCCATGCTTGAATTACACCGGTTTCACACATCCGGCATTTCGCCACTTTGCCAGATCCGTCACACAAGTACAGTGCAATACAGTACAATGGCATCGCGACAAGCTCCGGTCACATGCCAGCATGTGACCGGATGTGTGAAACCCAGCCTTAGGCCTCACATTACATTTTTTCGTGCTCTGTCAGTTGAGTTTACATGTCCAGTAACCATCTGTTAGAATAGATCCAAGAGCAATCCATTACCGAATAGTTATGCACACATCAATTTTTTTTTTTTTTTTTTTTTTTTTTAAAATATGGGAAAACAGATCTGTTAAAAGGATGACAAAATAACAATCCGTTTTCTTGCACTTAGAAAGAATAAGTTTTCTTTTGACTGGATTAGTTTCAAGTGGAAGATAAATAGCAATCTGTTAACAGATTTATATATATTTTTTTTCCCATAAATGCCCATGTTGAAAAATAATAGCATCCTGCAAAATTCAATTTTTTTAAAATGGACAAGAAAGTTGAGTTTGCCCAACTTTTTTTGCCAACGGATTGCTGCTGGACCTGTTCGAACGGATGATTGACACGTGCAATAAGCCTTGGTTGTCCTTGGTGTACACATCTATCAGTTGCAATTGGTCCCATTTGAATCCAATCCACCAGTGCTTCACTATAAGGCTGGACTCACACGAGCGTATGGCATCCGATGCGAGAGCATCGGATGCGATATGCTAATGTCCCCCTGCTCAGGCTCTGCTGCGAGCGTGAGCTGGGTGTCATGCGACTGTAACCCGATCTTGCGATCGGGTCACAGCTGTGAAGCTGAGTGCAGGCGCTGCAGAGGAGAGGGAGGGGTTAATCCTCCCATCTCCTCCACTGTCAGCCTGTGCGTAGATCGCACTGCACTGGGATAACATCCGAGTGCAGTCCGATGTATCTCTCGCATCCATTCACTTGAATGGGTACGAGAGATACGGCGGTAGCAGCAAAACGCAGCATGCTGCCGCTTTTCTCGCATCCAGAATCTGGATGCGAGAAAAGCTGACCAACAGGTCAACCTCATTGCCTAACATTGGTCAGAGTGCAATGCGAGAATTTCTCGCATTGCACTCGTCCGATTTTCACGCTCGTGTGAGCGTACCCTAAGACTGCAACCTATAACCCTAATTAAACAATTTAAAAATGAGCATTTTTGTCTTTTTTTTTTCTTTTAAAGTCTATTTTCTGGGAACACACAATGTCCCTTAATGAGGTTGTACTGAAATTTGTATTAGTATCCTAAGCTATACGGTAGGGAATAACTTACTGATCTCTGGGGGTGCAACCAATAGAACCATCGCCATTTCCAAGTACAGAGCCCCATCTAAATGGAACAGAGGTTGAGCACTTGCACCTCCACGCCACTAAGGGGCTGCCAGAGGCAGTTAAGCACACAACCTGGCCAGGTTTCAGGAAAATATCTGGTGCCTGCATACTCTCCTTAGAGTTTATGAGTTTTTATTGAGTTTTCATATACTTCAGAAACATAGCAACATGTGTAGACTTTGAAATTAGAATTTGCCAAATTTGTGGTAAAATTTATGCAAACCTCAAAATTTTGGAAAACTTGTAAGTGCTCAGAAAAAACACAGGAGAAAAGAGAGGACCCAGCTGATTTTCTGTAGAATATGTTCTTTCAATCAAAAAAGTCCGTGGAGCCTCTGTTAGGAGTCTCGACACAGAAATTAGCCAGATATCCCTCCGGGATTTCCAAGGGGAAAATGCACCTAGGATTTTACTGTGTTGAGCACACTCGTTGGCTGCCGGCAGTGTTTTCTCTGGCTGGTCTCCCCAAGATCAGTGATTGTTTTGTCTGATATTCTACAGAAGACTAAGGACCACATTGACTATAAGGCCGGCTTCTCGCTTGCGATTAACTCGCATGAGTGCAATGTGAGAAAATCTCGCATTGCACTCGGACACATGTTAATCATGAGGCAGCTCCCATCTGCTATTTTTTTCTCAGTCCAAATCAGACAGAAAAAAAAAAAACAAAAAAACCCCGCAGTATGCTGCATTTTGGCGAGTTTCTTGCACAAGTCTCATCAATGCAAGTCTATGGGTGCGTGGGAAAAAAAAAAAAAAAAACAAACAACGGATGTCACACAAACAATCCTAGTGACATCTGTTTTTCTCAATACATTTCAGGCATGTAGCAGAGAACAATGTAAATGCTTCTGTGCATAACATTACATGAGTAGCAGCTGCTGAGGGTAAAAACTGATTGCACACTGACAGCATACTGATAAAAAGTGAACAGAAATCGTCCGACTTTCTTGCATGAGACTTGGATCAATTTTACACACACAAATGTGTTTCCAGCCTAAAAGAGACTTACCCAGTGACTCTAGAGATTGAAATGGACTCTGCCATACAAGCTGTTCTTAATTGGGACCTGCCGATCTGTGATGGCCAAGGTACTGACCAACACTGTATAATGTATGATTATCCTCGTACTCATAGCTGCATTACGGGGAGGTCACGTGAGAATGCTACAAGTCAGTAAACCTCAGGTCAGAGGTGTGTGTGTGTGTGTGTATGTGTATGTGTATGTGTATGTGTATGTGTGTGTGTGTGTGTGTGTGTGTGTGTGTGTGTGTGTGTGTGTGTGTGTGTGTGTGTGTGTGTGAACCCCAAACCTCATCTTAAAAAGTGTTTGAATTTGAATGAAACTGCAAATTTCAGGAATTTCAACGCTGATCAATTCATTCCTCTCTAATGTATACTAAGGCCAATTTAAGAGCTTTGTTAAATTTACCAAATTTTTCACAAGCAATTTAAAAGGGAACCTGTCACCAGATTAGGAGACTAAACTGCAGTCACCACCAGTGGGCTCTTTTATATACAGCATCCCAGAATACTGTATATGAGTCCAGGCTGCTCTGTATAACGTAGAAACCACATACTCACCTAGGGGGCGGTCAGGTCCGATAGGAGGTGAAGGACCAGCGCAATGTGGATGATGCGTCTACGTCACCCACACAGGCCGGCATTATGCTCCTGTGCAGCCGCACTTTGATCTGCCCTGCTGAGGACAGATCAAAGTATTGTAATAAGTAGGTGTGAGGAAAGGTCAAAGACCACCGCCGCGCATAACAATAATTTGATCTGCCTTCAGCAGGGAAGATCAAAGTGCGCCTGCTCAGGACCTCAATGCTGGTCTCCGTGGATGACGTTTGATGCGTTATGCACATAGGTCTGTGAAGGAGGATGGCCATCGCAGCAGAGAGGAGGCGCCAGACCGGAGAGTAGCAACACCCATCAAACTGGACCACCCCCCTAGGGGAGTATTATAAATGTTTTTACGTTCTACACAGCGGCCTGAGTTCTTATATACAACATTCTAGAATACTGTATATAAGGGCTCACTGGTGATGGCCGCAGTTTATAGTCGCCAAATCAGGTAACAGGTTCCCTTAACTATGAACTTCATAACTGGTCTATGCTCTACTGGCTTAGAAGATTTTAAGCAAATTTCATACTTGAACCACTCATTCTGTGACCCAGAAAACAGAAGTTCCAAATTCCCCTGCATGAATAGAAATGACCACAGCCCCGTCCCACCCAATTAGCCCCATAACAGTGAATGCAACGATGGCCATCCGTGCGCACTACCACACAAGAAACTTTGGGATCCAGAGTTCTCAAAATCAGTGAGGTGGTCAGACCCCTGGGATCTTAAAAGGAAACTGTAATAAGACTCATGCTACCCAAACATGAAATCAGTCTTGCTGTAAATTTTACATCTTCAATCGTGAAAAATATTTCCAACTGTAGAAAAGTGATAACGGAATTGTCAAAAACGTGGAATGCTCAACAGCTAGGAATCTTGACTTAACACTAGAAGTCCCAGAAGTTTCATGCTCCCCCCTGAAGTCCCGAAAAGAGGGTCAAATGACCCTTAGTCCAAACTGAATAGAACTAACTAGAAACTAAATGTCTAAACTCAATGGAAAACAACAACCTCCTGTGGTGCGACAGTAATGGCCTTAATTACAGAACAAAAGACGGTGATTATAGGATGTTAGCTAAAATCCTTCAGGTCATTCGACCTGTCTCTGGGTTCCAAAAGGTAGAAATTTTAAATGACCCCTCTCTGGGACTTCTAGTGTTAAAAAGAAAAACAAAACACAGGACACAGAAAAACAGATACATAATTACTTTATTTAGATTTAAGACAGGATTATAGAAGTCAAAGCACCAAGAATGTCAGCTTTTGAGTAAAATAAAAATTGTGGCCTGTAAAGTTTAACATGGTCAGAGTTGTACGGTATTCGCGATGAACTTACAGAACAGATTCTACCCCCATCATAGGCAATTGGTGGCTTTTCAAGCAAAAGACTCTTCCGTCCCATGAACATCCGGTGACAAGACACCCACCGAAAAGCCTCCAATTACCCATTACAAAATATGGAGTTTAATACAACTGCATATACAATATATAACCCTTTAATAAAACGTAGTGAAATGTGATCGTCACCATATAAAGTAGAACATCTTTTCTGGATTAAGATAAAACATCATAATAAATAAAAAAATGATAGAAATTGCACCAAGGTTCTGTATAAGGCATTGGGGTCATGTATCTCGATAATCCCAAAACACTGATGTCTTTTTAGATTGTGACAAATGAAAAGCGTGGCATGATTCTATTAAGAAAAGGGATCGGATTGAGGCTAAGCCATTAGATAAATCTTTTTAACATCTGCTATAGAGGATGATCTTTCAAGTGGGTTATATTTTTATTTCAACGAAAGGAAAGAAAATGACAGCCTCTTTGCAATGTCTTGTCTCAGATTAAGCACCAAGGAGGAAAAAAAACAAAAAAAAAAAAAAAACAGAAAAAAAAACAAAAATAGAATAAAATTATCATTTCTTCGCTGCTAGTATGATGAGATTTGTATATATATATTATATATATATATATATATATATATATAAAATTATATTTTTTTTATTTATTTTTTTTGGGGGGGGGATGATACTCCCAAAAAAGCAAATGTATCGCATTGGAGGTCATTACAGAAGGGCCGTTTAACAATTTCCCACCAACGAAGGCTCCTGTAGCAGTCAACACTGCAACAGGTTTTGACGCCTCTTTACCACTTACAAGTGGCGTAATACTATATTGAAATGGAATGCTGATCTAACCAATATTACAGGGGTATTCCAATCATTAGCAAGTGCCACTTGTAAGCAGTTATCACTAGTGATGAGCGACCGTACTTGATCGAGCCTCAGAGTTTGAAAATGCTCACATTCCTCCATGGACTTTCACTATACTCGCAGCGGAGCAAACCGATTAAGTACGTTCGCCCATCACTAGTCATCCCTTGTTTCCCTTCCAGCAAAGTCCTTGATTTCAAATGGGGCAGTCAAGCATGCGATGCCCCACCCAGGGTCTCCAACCGCTGTATTTAGTAGCCCATTCCCCCTCTGAACTCCCCCAATTAAAATCACCAGAAAGGGGATCCCATGTCCTTTATTTCAATGGTGCAGTCAAATTTTTGTCTCAGATGTTACAGCACTGTACCCGGTATCCTATTTTGGTGTTCAGTGGTTAGGATTCTTCCATTTAGCCGATAGATTCTGTTAAGGGGATATATCAGTAGGTTTTTTTGAAGTGTAATCTGAGAGCACCATTATGTAGGGGCTGAGAGCCTGATTCCAGCACTGTGTCACTTAGATCAATACAGGACTATGTTTTGTGCCTCCTAGACCACTGCTGAATTACCCCTCCCCCATTAAATGACTGCCTCCTCTTAGGGTTCGGTTCCACTTGCATTTTGCACACGGATGAGTGCAATCCGATAAAACATCGGATTGCTCTCACTCTAGTGCAAAACTATGGGGTAATGTCCATCTGCAATTGATTTCACATGTCATAGCGGCATGCATCACAGCGTGCTGTGTTTGGCAGCGAGTCTCTGCTCACGCACCCCCCATACAAGTGTATGAGAGCACGTAAAACATCGCACTGTACTCGCATGTGATACGATATAAGAAAGTGTTCTCTCCCTCTTCTCTGCACCGGTGATGCGATCATCGCAGTTGCATGACCCTCGGCTGACGCTCATAGCAGAGTGTCATTAGCAAATCACTTCCGATGTGCTCGCATCGGAAGCTAGACGCAAGTGGAAATGTATCCTAAGATGCAGAAAGTTGCCAATCAGTGGTGAGGGTGGGACTATGCAGGGCTCAGTATTCAGAGGACTGCTAGATCTGTAGTAGAGGAAACCAGGATTGTATCAAAATGACAGTGTGCAGACCACCAAGTGACATCACTGGAATCAGAATCTCTCACTACATAGTAAAAACCTGCTGACAGATTCTTATTAAAAATGATTTCCACAGCATTATTAATCGTAGAGGCTACTAAGTAACAACCACGGGTACTTCAACTTTGTTAATTTGATATATAATAAAACAACCAAACTACACCTCTTCTCTTTACTATATTCTCATGTATCACGAATTAACACTGGGACTGATTGGGTCATGTTCCCCGAAAGAAAGTAGAAACGAACCCAAGTGTGATAGATCGGTAGTGCGTCTCATAGCCTCAGTTACTACTATTTATAAAAATATTGACACCAGATCTCCTCTAGTCTGTCTTACCGTAAGCCTCTCATATAAAAATAGTTTTGTTATACTTATTTGGCTGATCTGGATGATCAGCAGTGCAAGCTGAAATAACCCTCCATCAAAATTTGATAATTTTTATTCATTTTTACTTTATATATTTAATTTCTTAAATGAAATACATTTTTAAAATTACCCATTTCCCAATACTGCAGACAACAGAAAAGTAACCTCTAAACAGGAACCAAAAATTTAGCAAAGTTGTAATTTTTATCCATACGAAAAACAAAAAAAACTGGGTCGAGAATGTATCATCCAAGTACATGAGATAGGATTCTGGCCACCAACTGAAAAAAAAAAAAAGTTCATAATGATTTCACATAGAAATGTCAACTTTATGTAAACTGGATTTTATTATTATAAAAATCACCTTCCCGATCCAAGAATAGGGGGGGAAAAAAAAAAAAAATCTGGATATATTTCCAAAAAAATCAGAAGGCAGCACTCCACGTCTCTTTCAAATAAAATCTTCTTTAATGGCCCATACCACAGGACGTTTCGGTCAAAGGCTGACCTTTTACCAACTGTTGGAAAAAGGTCAGCCTTTGACCGAAACGTCCTGTGGTATGGGCCATTAAAGAAGATTTTATTTGAAAGAGACGTGGCCCATACCACAGGACGTTTCGGTCAAAGGCTGACCTTTTACCAACTGTTGGAAAAAGGTCAGCCTTTGACCGAAACGTCCTGTGGTATGAGCCATTAAAGAAGATTTTATTTGAAAGAGACGTGGAGTGCTGCCTTCTGATTTTTTTGGAAATATTGAAGGGACGGTAGGATGCTGTTGTGAAGGATTGTTGCACCCAACTAATGTTTAAGTGCTGCTCAGGAAATTGTACTTATTTCTATTCATTCAACTAATTCTTGACTTTGGTATTTTGGAGATTGAGGATGTTGGATCAAAAATGGAAGATCAGACAAGTTCGACACATCAATTAACAGGAAAAGTGTAATTTTTTAAAAAGGTATGCAATGTTTTTTTGATTAATTAATAAAGGTTAAAGGTTTTTGCTTTCGGAGCAGCCATCTTTAATTGTAACAAAAAATAAAAAAAAATAAAAAATTGCCAAATATCGAAAGTGATTAATTTCGGCTGCTTGAACATAGTCCACTCTTTCTTGGAAAATATTATAAATTACCAATGGTGTTTGCCGGCAGAACATCTTGCCTGGTGAACCAAAGACTTAATGACTAATATTGTATGACGTTAGACCATTTAGGTTGAGGTACGTGGTCAACTTTCGATGTTCTGCCCAAATTATATTTGACCAATCTTTGATTGAATTTAAGAAACCATATTGAACTCCATAAATCAGGACTTAAAGACAAATTTAGTCCTAGACTATTACAGACTAAGCGTGAAAATCGGACGAGTGCAATGCGAGAAAATCTCGCATTGCACTCTGACCAATGTTAGTGAATGAGGGAGAGCAGTTGGGCGGCTTTTCTCGCATCCAGCATGCTGCGATTTTCTGCTACAGCAGTATCACTCGCACCCATTCAAGTGAATAGATGCGAGAGATACATCGGACTGCCCTCGGATGTTCTCCCAGAACAGTGCGATATACGCACAGGCTGGCAATTGAGGAGATGGGGGGGATTAACCCCTCCCTCTCCTCTGCAGAGCCCGCCCTCAACTTCGCAGCTGTGACCCGATTGCAAGATTAGGTCACAGTCGCATGACACTCGGCTCACGCTCGAGCCTGATCCAGGGGTCAATACCATGTCGCATCGGATGCCATACGCTCGTGTGAGTCCAGCCTAAGGCACAGCTACCTGCTGATCGGCTACAGGTACAGACAACTTTCGAAAATATATATAACATTAGTATGTGGCCCTTGTGGTGGACAAATAAGGATTAGGATTCTAAAATTAAATATGGTGGTTAAAAATAACCAGCTAGTTAGGAGGACTGCCAATATCTCGACCTTCTTGGAAAGCATAAAATTCCAGTAGCACCCAAACAACCGAGGATTCTGGGATCGGGTCCGTACAGAAGACAACAAGCCTTCTTCTGGTCACCATCTCTGTGGTCTGAAGTGCAGATTATTTTAAAGCACCGGGCTGAGATAGCATTTGTTGAAGGAAACCGCAAAATGGATTCTTTGGTGTGAGCTATACTGGGGCAAAAGACTAAAAAGATGATAAAAATGTAAACCAGCCACTTCCAACTGCATAAAAAACAAAACAAACAAACCTACCACCTGTCTTGGCATTGGCGTATTTGCCAATAACCAGCTTTCAAAGACCAGTCTAGTACAATTCATGTAAAGTGTCGATATAGCATCAAATAGTTGGATAGACCCACGGTGTTAAGGAGCCCACACCTTCAATAGCTGTTGGCTGACTGATCGCTTTTCAATTCACCCCTCCAGTATACATGCACACCGTTTTACCGATCATGCATTTACTCTCGAAGACAGGGGAGTAAACGCCGTTGGTTGAGTCTTATTTCCCATAGTAATAAAAGGGACTGGCTAATTAAAACCAAATGAGTCAAGATTCTTCCTCTAGACAAAATTTGCAGAGAGTCAGACGAGAGTCTGGAGGCCCCATACAGACAATTGGCCTAGCTTATGGATTTCAGAAGAAACAGGTGACCTAAGGAGCACAGTTGCCTCTAAATTGTCATCAGACGCGTGTATGGAGCATTACGTTGCATCCCTGTATTCAAAGTAGGATTATTGGTCCACACAACGACATTAGTAGACAGACTTCGATCATCATGACCAAGATGATCGGACAGACACCCCCACATCACACACTACAGGTTAAGAGATTATTTTATTCGAAAGCGTACATTATTTTGTATTGATGCTTTATTTTGTCCTTTTTTAAGAAAATTGACAAATCGTTACAAGCTACTGCTGAAAAACAAAAAACTCCGGTTCATCACATCACACAATAATCTAGAGGAGGTCAAACAACCCCATACACTAAATCAGGCTTCGGCAAAAAGTATGGTGGTGCATGTACATTGCCAGACACGGCTACAAACTGCAATACCAGCCACCACGGGCCTTCTCAGAACACCAATTAAAGCGGGTGTGACCATTTCATCCAGAGGTCGCCCGGCTAGCAGCCACGAGAAGAAGAAAGGTTTCCTGGTTTTGGACAAGCTTCGGGGGGAAAGGGGCAATTCACTAGCATGTCAGGGTATGGTAATCACAGAGACAGCCAAGCTAAATGCACAGAATATACAGATCTGGTGCAACTTCATGCTGGTGATTTTTTTTTATTGTTTTATATGTTGTTTTTTTAGATTTTTAAGCGGCTAATCTAACAGAGCACTGGTTTATATGTATTGTACACTCACAATACTGAAAATACAAAATTTTGATACTAGCACGTAGAGTTGTATAAACTTCAGGTCTATTTACAGAGCCACAGATACTAATTTTTTCTATTATTTTTTTTTCTTTACAAAAAGACTGGAATCTCTAGTGTTACTAAGGAGTCGAGAACCTTGTGAAGCCCTGCACTACTCAAAGGGCAAAGAAATGCATTGAGGGCAGCGACGCGGCAGCCCCCTCCGGCACCTGAAGGGTTAGTCATCCTTCTGAAATACTTTTACGCTGTAGCCTAAAAGGAAATATATGGAAATGCCTCATCCATGTCAGCATTTCACACCTTACAACATCGAAGGCAATTAAAGTGCACATGTAAAGAGAATTGTTCCAGCACAATTGCATATAACACATTAGTCAGTCTAAAATACTTTGGTATACACATGAATGGTAGAAAAATTGGATGGGGGTGGGGGGGGTCACTAATAATGCTTTGGTACAACAAAAATAAGTATTGGGCGTTTCATTGGAGTCTAAATGATGGCCCAGATCAATACAAAGATCCCCCAATCCCTACTTGTCATCTTTAGATACTCCAGGGGTGTCCGAAAATTAAATCCATTGACGGCAAATGCCAAACCGCACCTAGACCCATTCTAAAGGTGAGAGGTTTCCTTGAGCCTTACTAATATTATAATATATATATATATATATTAGTCAGTACAAAATTGGCAATACTCAACTAGAGGGAGCGCGTCTTTCACTCCATACGGCGAAGTCTGGTTGCTAGAAGCCACCGATATCATGGATCAGCCACAAATCACGGCTGTAGAGCAGTCAATATGGTCTTACAGTTTTCTGATTTTTGCAACGATATCCACACATTATGCGGCACCTGCAAGGCTCGGTACCGTGAGCACCCCAAGAATAACAGTACTACTAGAGGTCTGTCAATCGCAGTTAGCGGAGGTGGGGTAAGTGCAGCGTAATCAATGCAGATTGGGTACTGTACCGCACACAAGGTTGCTTTAACACTCGCATTGCAGCCTCAGCAACCAACCATGGTGATGAGAGATCTACGATCGTAATATTGTAGCAGTAAACTATTGATATCTGATTAGGATTAACTGCAGGGACGTGGTAATCCACATTTATGTACTTAATTATTTAAAATAAAAAAAAAAAAATAAAAAAAATGGGTTTGGGTCTTTATAATTTACACATGTAGGGCTAAATGCATATGGTATATAAGGGAACTCACATACAGTGTATCTTTTCTAAGGTGATTTCATTATTTCTGTCCAGATTCACAATTGTTGCCTGTAATGGTGCACGCACATGCATATTATATACACACACAAATATGCATGTGTGTGCGTAATTATAGTACATATTAGTGCGCGAGCGTAATGTGTGTGTATGTATTAGATATACAGTTGAAACCAGAAGTTTACATAAAATGATCTAAAACGGCACATCTGCAGGTTTCTCTCACTATCTGACATGAAATGAGAATAAAGTTTTCCCGGTTTAGGTCGATCAGAATTCAATTATATATATATATATATATATATATATATATATATATATATATATATATATATATATATATATATATATATATATATATATATATATATATATATATATATATATATATATACACACACACACATATACATACATACATACACACACACACACACACACACACACACACTCATATATATACATATACACATACATATACACATACACACACACACTATTTGCCAAATGCCAGAATAATAAGAAAGAATGGATGTTTTAAGCCATTTTTATTACTTTCTGCAAAGTCAAAGTTTTACATACACTGAGTACTTTGCGTTTCAACAGTATGGCACAGCCCATATGATGTCATGTCCTTGGAAGATTCTTATAGGTTTATTGTCCACATCTGAGTTAATTAGCGACACCTGTGGATGTATGTATGTTAATGCACACCTGAAACGCACTGCTTTTGTGCGTAGGATCATGGGAAAGTCAAAGGACATCGTCCAAGATCTCAGGAAGAGAATTGTGGACTTTGAACATAAGGATGAACCAGACTTGTGAATTTCCATATACTTGAAGGTGCCTTGCTCACCTATACAAATCAATTATGAGCAAGTACAAACAAGGCAAGAATGTCCATCCATGATATACCTCAAGGAGGAGACAGGTTCTGTGTACCAGAGATGAACGTACTTTGGTCAGACATGTGCAGATCAACCCAAGAACAAAAAGCAAAAAAGACCTTGTGAAGATGCTGGCGGAAGTTGGGAAGATTGTGTCATTATGCACAGTGAAATGAGTACTGTATCAACATGGGCTGAAAGGCCACTCTGCCAGGAAGAAGCCATCACTCCAAAAGCAACATCAAAAAGACAGATGTTTGCAAATGTCCACAGGAACAAAGACCTTCATTTTTGGAGACATGTCCTGTGGTCTGACGAAACTAAAATGGAACTGTTTGGCCACAATGACCATCATTATTTTTGGAGGAAAAAAGGGAGACACTGTAAAGCCTAAGAACACCATCCCCCCCTGTGAAAAACTGGGGTGACAGCATCATGTTGTGGAGTTGTTTTGCTGCAGGAGGGACTGGTGCATGTCACAAAATAGATGGCATCATGATACAAGATAGTGTGGCAATACGGAAGCAACATCTCAAGACATGAGCAAGGAACTTAAAGCTTGGGCAGAAATGGGTTTTCCAAATTGACAATGACCCAAAGCATACTACTAAACTGATTATAAAGTGGCTTAAGCATAGCAAAGTCAATATTTTTGAGTGGCCATCATAAAGCCCACCCAAGTCATACAGTTAAAGGGCAATGCTACCAAATACTAAATAAAATGTATGGAAACCTTTGACTTTGCAGAAATTAATAAAAAAATGCCTTAAACACACACACTCCCATTCTGGCAAATATAAATAATTTTGGTTCCTAATTGACCTACAACGGGAAAGGTTCATTATTAATTCATATCAGATAATGAGAAACATCCAGATGTGTCTTTTTAGATAGTGTATGTAAACTTCTGGTTTCAAATGTGTATATTTATATATATATTATATAGATAGATTTTTTATTTTTTTTTCCATTTAATCTTTTCCGCCACACGCACAACTACCGTATATAATATATATACGTGTGTTGAAGGGTGGGGAATAGGGTACAGATTAGGCAGTTATACGGACACGTTTTACTGTCCATATTATGTCCACAAGTCCTATCATGATTAGGAGCCTCCCTTCATGAACTAGCAGGTTATATATGATAGTTTAGGTCATAAAACCCGTGGTCAGGCCGAGAACTGTGGCAGCAATGCAGACTCTAAGAGGCACTTTGCACACTACGACATCGCAGGTGCGATGTCGGAGGGGTCATGTCGAAAGTGACGCACTTCCGGCGTTGCACTCGACATCGTAGTGTGTTAATCCTAGATGATACGATTAACGAGCGCAAAATCATCGTAATCTTATCATCAGTGTAGTGTCTGGGAATTCCATAATTACACGACTGACAGGTACGATGTTATTCCTCGTTCCTGCGGCAGCACACATCGCTGCGTGTGAAGCCGCAGGAGCGAGGAACATCTACCTGCGTCCTGCAGCTCACGCCGGCTATGCGGAAGGAAGAAGGTGGGCGGGATGTTTACGTCCCGCTCATCTCTGCCCCTCCGCTTCTATTGGCCGCCTGCCGTGTGACGTCGCTATGGCGCCGCATGACCCGCCCCCTTAATAAGGAGGCGGATCGCCGGCCAGATCGACGTCGCAAGGCAGGTGAGTCCATGTGAAGCTGCCGTAGCGATAATGTTTGCTACGGCTGCTATCACAAGATATCGCTGCTGCGATGGGGGCGGGGACTATCGTGCTCGGCATCGCAAGCATCGGCTTGCGATGTCGTTGTGTGCAAAGTGCCCCTAAAGTGTGACTATTATGGCCGGCTAAATAAGGTGGTAAAAGGCTACACCTGCCATTCACGAGCAATCATTTTTCAAGTTTTACCAGTACAAATTAATATATATTTTTTAATCTTACACTTTTTAGTGTCAGGTAACAACATAAAATAAAAACGAAACACTTATTTTTGGGAGGGTTGTGTAGCACAGGCTACCAATTCTGTGTCCACACACACGGGAAAAAAAAAAAAAAAAATAAAGTAATTTTTTTTAATATATATATATATATATATATATATATATATATATATATATATATATATATATATATATATATATATATATATATATATATATATATATATATATATATATACACATATATACACACACACATACATATACACACACATATACATACACACACATATACATACACACATATATATATATTACACACCCATACATACATATATATATATATATATATATATATATATATATATATATATATATATACACACACACACACACACACACACACACATACATATATATATTATATAATATATATTTATATAAAAACACGTAGGTATGATGATTAAAAGATGGGTCGGTTAGGAATGGCATCTAATGTGACGCTCTACTCTAGATAACTGACTGGTGGAAAGATGCGGGAGGTTTCGTTGCTACGCTTATGTAGACTTAAAGCAAAAGAAAAAGAGCACCAAAAAGACAACGACAAGACTAAAGAATAGGGAAATAAAAGGTTCTTAAAAAAAGGCACAGGAAGCAAAAAACACTTCTTGTTAGGTTTGCATAGAGATGTAGCATCTCAGAACTAAACTTTTGAAGAGTTATCAAATATTGGGTAACAATTTCTAAGAGCATCCATTGCAGTTTCCACTGTGGAGGAGGCCATTTTGCCGGCTGAACCAATATTCAGAACACAGCCTATCAATTTACTAAGGGCTAGAATCCTTACTAAGGCATGAGGCGAGGTGGTCCAGCTAGCAAAATATGCAACGTCTACTGTGCTTACAGTGGATCCGTCACCAGATTTCACAATAGATCTATTAGACTTGATGAGGCTGGTGTACATGTATGACTTCTCAATCTCCGCCCACCAAGCCTGATCGACAGCTCCTCACTGTCCTCCTCCTGCTGCTGAGATCTCATACTGCTCAGTACAAGCTGCGGCCGTCAGGCTGGCTGGGAGATTGAATACATTTGTACTCCACTCCATCATCTTGTGCATATTAATATCAAGATTCTAATACTATTCTGAAATGGATTTTCAAAGTAAATACACCAGCCTCATGAGGTTTAAGATCTATTTAATAACATCTACAAAATGTACTGTGTAATCTGGTGACAAGTCCACTTTAAAGAGGATACACTCACAAGAACCTGAGCAACCATGCTCCTATCAACACCGGCATATACAAGAATGAACACAATTTTTTTTTTGTTTTTTGTTTTTTTAGAATGCTCGGTTGGGGAGCATTTGCAACACTGTCCAATGCCACCAACGTGCCTGTTCCAGAAAATGGCAGAGTACACTATTACCCCCCCTGTTTAAACCAAAGGGGTTACAATTTAAAGTGCCAATGCAGTCTTAAAAACTATATACAATTGCAAAGATTGCACAGTACCTTAAACACCTAGCGAAACAGAGTTCTAAATATTTAATGGCAAAGGGAAAAATAGTTTAAAAAAAACCCGCAAAAAACTATAAATCTGATGCTTTTCCATTGAGCGAGGGGGACAACAGTTAAGATAAACATGAAGTAGTGCAAGAAATATCGTCACTGGGGTTGTGTGTGTGCACGAAGATGAACAGGGAATGGCACCCACAGATAACCTAGGTGCGGTCATTGCCACTGTCACCCAAGGATCAGTCGCCCCCCATGCACAATTTTTAAATCAGGCAGTGTTGGTGGGAATAGATCATATCAGCATGCACAACCACAGTCTGGTGACTGTCACGAGTATAGCCCTTGAAACTCTTGGAAAATCGACACTCCAGCATGGGAAGGCATTAGTCATGGCCAACAACCCGCAGAGGGAGGAACATGTAATGGGGGACAATTAGTAGGCTAAACGTGCCAAATTCACGTGCAAATTGCCCCCCATTCGCTTTTCTCAAGGAGGAAGTGGCCTAGTAGGTTAAGGAGTGTGGCTTGAAACACCAAACCGGACCAAAGCTTTGGTGCAAAATAAGCCAACTAGTAGGAGGTGTAAACCAAAGAGGTTTGAAGACTATCGTCCAGCATGAGCCTCTGTGATAAATTTTGTTGCATTTTCAGACTGGGTAGTCTAAACCTCGTGATAAAAAAAAAAAAAAAAAAAAAGACCACAAAAGCAGTAACCACCCAAAAAAGGAAAAAATGTAATCAGAAACCCATCACCTAAACACAGTGCATAAAGCCGTTTAGTAGGCTAGGTCATTAGCCCATCAATACACTATAGTGATATCACCCAGGCCTAACACCTAAATATGCCAAGTCATACCCACAAAATGGATATTGCCACCGTTCTGGGGTGTAAGGTCCCTGAAGCTCTGCACCTAGAAAGGAGCAAATAAAATGTATCCGCCGCAAATGAAGTTGTATAAATTTGTCTACGTCAGCTCCGGTTTGGTCTGTGCAGGACATCAGACTATGAGAACATAGCAATTAGTAATTGTCTGGTGTTTTCTCTCCCTCATGATCAAATTTTTCTTGCACTACTCCAAGATTTTATAACTAGGGATGATCGAATACTTTGATCGCGAATATTCAATGCGCAATGTAAGTCTATGGGAAACCCGAATAACAACTGTTCGGATCTATTCGGGCTTCCCATAGACTTGCGTTGCGCATCGAATAGTCGAATAGCGGCGAGGTATTTTGAAAATATTCGCAAAGCCCAAATAATCGAAGTATTCGATCATCCCTATTTATAACCCCAAGTTTCAAAGGAACAAAAACCTAGAACCAAAAGTTATAAAGATCCCAAAATGAAGCAGTGGAAATTTCCAAAAAGACCATTGTACCATCTATTTGCCAGACTTGTGGTACAGTAACACTTTTCAACTGGTTTTGGAAAAAAACAAAACAAAAAAAAGGAGACAAAACACACAACTATTAAATCCCTTGAGGAACGATCCTCCTGATCGATGACCTTACTACACAAGATTCATCACAAATGTAAAATTACACTCCATATCAAAGGACCGGCCGTTGTTAAGTCTGCATTTTGGAAATCCATTAGAAAGGGGCCCGGCACCCACTGTCTGATGATCGAGCACAAATATCATTCACAGGTGAACACCTAAAAAAGGATGGAGGTTACAAAGGATCCGCAAAATCAGTGGCCAATCGGACAGCTTTCATGCCAAGTATGCTTCCGACCAAAATCGATAGTTCAGGTTATTACAAGAAAATCAGCGATTGAACAAGTTCACATGAAAGATTTGTGGAATACCAAACCACATAAACTGGCACTAGGTACAACGAGGAAGTCGTACTGTAAAGAAAATTAAGAATTAAGGCCTAAGAAAAACAAAAAAAACAACTCAAAGCAACTTCCGAAATTTAATTTTGGACTGGAATTTCACTTTAATATTGACTAAGCAGTGATACCTGTGAATGTTATTTGTAAATGGGCAATAAGATCCTGAACTCACCACCGAAAACTAATAACATGATGTCAAAACAGTCAAGAGAACTCATTGCCGGCTACATAGAAGAAGTTACACCCTATTGACTTAGTTTCACGAAAAGGCATCAAAATTTATTTCCATAGCAGGATGGCCGCCATCTGTCTAGAAGTGTTGTGTAAGGAATCTGGGACTTTAGTCGGGAACATTGTGGGTTTTTAATTATTATGAAATTACTTAAAACAACCGCTAAGGGTCGGAATAGAAGCCATGTAGACACCTCGGTGTTTTGCTTGAAAATTAAAAATGGAGAATATCCAAGCGGTAGTACGATAAGAGTCAGCATTCGTGAGGACATGCAGCGGAAAAGGCTCTGCGTCGTAGGTTCAGAGAATGCACGGCGGCCTTCCTTACCGCCAGGTTATAGTTTACCGATACACTTAAAGCTCGAAGTGTCAGACTATTATTTCTAAAGTACAGGTACATGTGCTTTATTATTAACTGAGCATATCCTAAAGTCTGTGAGGTGATTTTTTTTTATTTTTTGGAAGGTAGAGACAGGAGAACAGAAATGTGTTTTTGTTTTATTTCGACTTAATGGGATCCCTCTCCAGCCACCGCACTCTGACCTTCTGCTTATAATGATACTCCTTCAGGAAGTCTTGTAGCATGGATGGCAGGGGAAGTAAATCGATACCATCGTAGGTGGTAGACCTGCAAATGACTGACCTGCAGATGTACTGCAGGCTGAACGGGAAAGTTCTGTTTAAAGGTACCGTGAGTAAGGGTTCGAAGAACATGCAAGAACTCGGATCTTTGTAATGTTCTAAGAGTCCCGTAACAGTGGAGGAGTGAAACACACAGGGGTCATGGGCGTCGAAACTGAAGTTGTGATTCCACTGCTCAATGCGAGCGTGCAGAGATCGGTTGTAGCGACGGAAGCTCACAGAGAAAAGGTAGTCCTCTTGTGCTGAATCCCTGAGCAAAAATGTGCCTTCTGGCCTGCCTTCCAGCAACGCTTCTGCCTCATAGCGATCCATGACGCCCCAGTAGCAGGGATTGCCCGTGATCTCCACCAGATCTGGCACAAGGCAGTGAATATAATCAATCTGTGTGTGGACTTTCCAGGCTCCCTGTCTGCTAGTTTGCATATGGCTGTCTCCAGAGAACTGGCGCTGCTTCTGTCGTCGTGACTGTAGACAGAGAGTTGTGCCATCTTCTTCAGACTCGCAACCACCATGTGATGCTGCACCGTTGTCCACCGACATATCAGCCATGCCCTGGGCAAGTTTTGGTCCAAGCTTATATACTGGGTTAACTTGTGCTGTAGCTTCGAATGTGTGGATTTGGGCATTGGGAGGAGGGTCAACACCTTCTTCAATGCTAAGTCTACGCCTTTCACGCAACCTATCTTCTTCATCTTCAGTGGAAAGCAAGGTCTGCTCAAAAGTATCCAACATGCTTGAGTGTGGACTAACGGGGGCTGTATGTTGTTTTATCAGGTGCCATTTCTGAGCCAGGTCTGAACCTGGTGGAAATGGACATTTTTCAAGCATAAGCTCCGAAAGATGGATTTTTCTCTTGGTTGCAAAAAGTGGCTTTGACGGTCTGTTATAGGTTCTAATAGGAAAACACAACCCTACAGTCTCATTGAGTCTCTGTCTTAAACTGCGACTGCCAATTGTTCTATTAGACACAACCTCCATGTCATGAACGGATCCTACTACGTGTCTTCTCTCTCTTCTTGGGAGTCCATTTCTCTGCCTAACAATTTTCTTATCAGGATCAAGGGAGTTTTGAGTTTTGGTGGAGCAAGAATGCTTCTTTTTCCCACCCCACGGAGCATGCCGAGTATACGAGTCCCGTCGCGCCAAACGGGCCCCTGCGCTAAGGCCCATGTCATTATCTTTTTCAATACTAATTTCAACTAGCTGTGGCATTTCAGAGACACAATTTGGGTTTCTTCTATAAGAGCTGCTGCAGGCCGTCAAGGTTATTTCATTAGAGATCTGCAAACGGTTGGTGGAGGACACGGGCGAATGACTAGAGGAACTTTCTGCTTTCTCCCCTCCACTGAAAAACTTATTTGCATTAACATCCACCACATTTGATTGATTTCCATCATCTTCATGGCTAAATAGATTCTGGCACCGATATTTGAATGTATTCCACATTTTACCAACTTTATCCATTGATCAGTAAACCTGAAAAAGAAAAAAAAAAAAAGATAGAAGTCACATATAAAGTCAGCGTAACATAGTGAGAAATCACAAAGATTTGACAACAGTGCAGTACGTGTGGGTTTCTTTACGGGAAACCAAAGGAAATTTTTATTCTAAAACTAAAAACAGATGAGGCATCGCTCTCATGCTGAGTAAATCGATATGTTTGGTGTATAAATCTGCCCAGCCATGCCCGAGAAATAGGTTTTTCATTCACTTTTGGCTCATTTGCATAGTACCTCACCCCAGCTTTAGTTCACCGGCCTTAAGGCCGCTTTACACGCTGCAACATCGCTCAAGCGATCTCGTTGGGGTCACGGAATTTCTGACGCACATCCGGTCGCTTTAGCGATGTCTTTGCATGTGACACCTATGAGCGATTTTGAATAGTCGCAAAAACGGTCAAGATCGCTCATCGGTGACATTCCCCCTATTCTCGAATATCGCTGCTGCTCGGTGTACAAAGTAGTTTGTCGCTCCTGCGGCAGCACACATCGCTATGCGTGACACCGCAGGAACGAGGAACCTCACCTTACCTGCGGCCACCTGCAATGAGGAAAGAAGGAGCTGGGCAGGATGTTACGTCCCGCTCATCTCCGCCCCTCCGCTTCTATTGGGCGGCGGTTCGGTGACGCTGCTGTGACGTCGCTGTGACGCTCAACGAACCGCCCCCTTAGAAAGGAGGCGGTTCGCCGGTCACCGTGACGTCGCTAGGCAGGTAAGTAGTGTGATGGGTCCGCACGATGTTGTGCGCCACAGGCAACGATTTGCCTGTGTCGCACAACCGATGGGGGCGGGTACGCACGCTAGCGATATCTGTCACGATATCGCAGCAAGTAAAGCGGCCTTTACAACGTATTCCCCGCCTTTTGCGTTTGTTGACAAATCAGTCTTGCCTTTTAACTGCTGCTCCTTGTGTAGATCTAGCGCAAGCGCCAGACAGAGCTGTCAATCACCAGAAGGCACCAGGCAGGGAATAAGGGTTGGGTAGATTTCTACACCAAATGTTTCAACTTACCCAGCATGAGTGCTGGTATCAGACAATCCTTTTAGGTAGAAATTCATCCCATCAGGTTCCCTTTCAATTTGTACTTATTAATGGGTGGACAAAACTCAAAAGTATAAAAAGCCTCTTAAATGTATATTTGTAAAGCAATAGACGTTATTGAGCCATTTATTAAAATTAAATACACAAAAAAAGGTTGTGTGACACGTACTGGGGAAAAAAAACAAAACAAAAAACAAAACCTATATGGTGTCCCCGCCTATTATTGATAACTAGCAAAAGTAAAGGCAGACAGCTGCAGGCTGATATCAGGCTGGAAAGGTCCATGGTTATTGGGCCCTTCCCAGCCTTCAAATATCAGCCTGCAGCCACCAAAAAAGTGGCACTTCACAAATTCTGGAGCTTTCCCTTGGCTTTTCCCCACTGTCCTGGTGCTGTGACAATCAGGGTAATTGTAGCCAAGGTTATGATAGTCGAGGATGATGTCAGCTGTATAGTGTCAGCTGGCATCAAGCCCTGGTGTTCGTATTCTAGAGGTGTCTATCAGAAATGAGCGAACACTATCATGCTCTGTACTCAATTAATTGTAATTAACTGAATGAAAAATTCGAGCATTTTTCTGGTTCACCAATTTATTTGAAAGCAAAACTCCCAGGTCATAGTCAAGCAGTTCCCACAACGTTCAATAAACTAGCACAAAGACTATGGAGCCTCCGAACTAGACTCCATAGACTGAGCAGCAGTTACTCATGGCACACGCCGAGCTCTGAGACCCTGCATACTAATGGGTGAAGACATCAGGAACATCACTACTCATCAGCGTCACCGGGTTTTGCAGAGCACAGCGCAAGCCAGGTGTGGCTGCTGCTCAAAGTCTATGGAGACTCAGAACAAGGCTCCATATCCTTTGATCTACGTAACAGACTTCGTCAGACATGCATGGAACTTTGCTTTTTAATAAAATTGATGAACGAGAGACAGGGTCTTGTTTATATTTCTCTTATGCCTTTCAGGTGTCCATTTGTGGACTACAACAGATTCCCTGGGCTCTGATGGAGCTGCAGGTTGGTTTTTTTTTTTTTAGAACATTGGTTGTTAACAAGGGAAAAAGTTGAGTAGTGTTTTTTTTTTCCAAAACTTGCATGTTTTGTTCATTTTCTTTTTACTTACTGGGTTAGTAATAGGGGTGTCTGATTGATGCCTCCCCATTACTAATACCGGGGCTTGATGCCAGCTGACATTACACAGCTGACATCAACCGCAGGAAACCTTTACCCAGATTGGCCCCGCACCAAGGTAATCTGAAAGAGCCAAAGCGAAGAACCAGATTTGGAATATCTAATGTGATGTGCCACTTTTGGGGTAGCTGCGGGCTGGTATTTTTAGGCTGGGAAGGTAACAATAACCATGGACATTACCAGCCTGATATCAGCCCCCAGCTGTTTGCTTTACCTTTGCTGGTTATCAAAAATGGGGGGAACCAACGAAGGGGTTTTTTTTTTTGTTTTTCTGGGGGGGGGGGGGGGGGTTAATAGCTGTAAAATCTACTTTGCTGTCTATTAACTCTCTCCCTCTATAATCTTTGCACATCTTTAAACAATTTTTTGAAGGTCTTTAATTCTCACAGAGGTTTTTCCATGGACTCAGACTTCTATTCCCTTTTCATCCGTCCTGATAAACACAAAAAAGGTGTGAGAATGTGATATTCTAATTAGTATGCGTGTGAACGTGTACGTATGAAAACAGACCCCACAGGAGGCGGTGATGGGCGGGAAAGATGGAGACACTTCATGTGCATTTAGACTCAAACGCTGATTTCCCAGCGATAAAAGGACTGTATTGGCCATGTAAAGGTGTTGCAGGACTTGTCTTTCCAAGAGCTACATGCACATAACAGATTAGGAGGTGAAATCCTGCTGACTATTCCTTTTTTGAGGAGTATTACAGAAACTAGCAAATAAGTCTTAAATTGACCCAACAAATGAGCATGTTTTTCAAGTCTAGTGATGCAACAATGACTGGTGAAATTAGAAATCTACAGCACAATGCCAAACTGTCTAGTAAATGACCAGACAAATTAGCCTGATCTTCCTTTACTGCCCCCTCCACCCTCTTGAGGTGCCCGATGTCGCAGAATACCACCGCCGGCTGCCAAGTGACAGCTGCAGACACAGGAGGGCGAGTCCATGATCCGCAGCGGGGTGAGCCTTCATCGTGTGGACGTCTGACAAACCAACAGGTCACCGCTCTCTGAACCTAAAAGTTGTCCTTGTAAATCAATGGATCAGATATTTTACTACATCTCCATGAATTAAACCCTTTATATTACATTTTTCCTACTACACCAAATAACGTAACGAATGTAATTAAGGAAACTGGTCAGCAAATAAAAACTGCAGCAAAGTGGTAATGTGCAGATGCATATAAAATACGTGTGGGCGTCAAATTTGGAGTGTGGTTGTAGGGAAGCCCCAGGACACCAAATGAGCCACCACCCACCATTCGTGACCCACAACCCACCACTAGTGACTCCCTATGGCCCTCATCCCCTGAAGATTATGAGCCACAGATTCCAGATTTTGCGGTCAGATCAGGAAACCAATTTGACCCAGCCAGTCTCACAGAAAATCAACTTTTTCTCCGAGAATTTTGTAAATCTCATGATGGTCAAGACAAAAATCTATACGCCCAACAATTTTTGGCCCTAAACCCCACTTTGTTTGCTAACTAGACTCCCATAGATGCAATCGAAATTAAGACGTTTTCAGGTCTTCACACGGAGATGGTGAAGAAGCCAGAAGTTCGGCAATATTGGAGTGCTGATGTTTTATACAACACTCCAGTGTTCCACATGGCTATGACCTGTAAATGTTTTAAAGGCCATACTCAAATTTTTGCATTTCAACGATAATGCACAATGTCCTCCCCGAGATGACTCCAATTTTTCACTGACTTCAAAATTCAACCGGTCATTGATCTCTTCAGCAACCAGTTTGCTGAGGTATACATTCCCTAAGGCTATGTTCGCACGTTGCGTCGGAGTACCTGCAGTTTATTCTGCACGTTTTCCTTCCCTTGGTTTTTGACCATATGGCTTTTGACCATTTTTTAGCGCTAAAAACGCATGCATTTTTACCGCGTTTTTAGCGCTTTTTACCTGCGTTTTCACCTGCGTTTCTGCAGATGCGTTTTGTAGATCAAGACACTGAGAAATAAAGTTGAAATAGACAAAAAGAATGAAAAAAGAGAAAAAAAAGTATAAAATTAACTTTTAATTAAAATATATGGGAAATTATTATTTTTAATTAAAAAATAGTGGTTATGCACATTTTATCAGAAAAATAGGTGAAGTTTCTAATTTTTTAACATTTAAATTTTCGGTTATTGTGTGTGTGTAAAGGAACATTAGAACCCATTAATTTTTGTCCAGAAAAGCATGCGTTTTTGGAGCCAAAAACGCAGTAGAAAAGCAGGTAAAAAGCATGAAAAACGCAGGAATTGTGCTTTTGGTTGCGTTTTGCCATTTCTCATTGACTCCAATGTTAAGGAAACGCTGCAGAAATGGCAAAAACAACTGACATGCTGCTTCTTTTTCAGCATGGTTTTTGACCACAAATATGCAAATTAAACGCTGCAGAAAAAAAAGCAAAGTGCAGACAGGATTTCTGCTTTTCCCAGACTTTGCTGACAATCAAAAACGCATGCGTTTTAGCGCAAAAACGCTGCTGCTAAAAACGCTGCAGAAACGCGGAAAAAAACGCAACGTGCGAACATAGCCTAAAGGAACAGTTAAATGTATTAGGGATTCATCCATGTAAGGGCAGGCTCAAATTCTAGCAGTAACCGCCCAGTAAGAGGGCCAGGTACGGAATTAAACTCTAAAAGCTGTGCGAGATTACCTCAGGGTATAACCAAAGATTAAGGGGATGAAGGAAAGGACACCTGGATCCAACCCCATGAATGTCCCCCTGACCTAGGAGTGAGTTGGAAAATTGTATGTGATTTGGTGCACTCACTGCTTAATCACAGTTATAACCTGTATGTAGATAACTTTTACAAGAGCATCCTTCTGTTCAAGCATCTTCCTACCAGAGCTACCACGGCTTATGGTATTGTGCGCAAAAACCAGAGGACTCTCTAGGACGTCAATTGGGCAGCTGCTCAGAAAGGGTGAGAGCAAAGCCCAACGTAGCGAAAACCTGCTGGTGGTCAAGTACAAGAGGGATGTCCTTTTCTTGACCAAAATACATGGTGATGGCAGCACCCTCACCGCTATACGAGATAACCCTATACAGGTTCCCAAACCAGATTGCGTCCTGGGGTACAACAAGAAAGTGGTTCTGATCCAGTCTTCCAGCCTTCCAGTGCCATGTGCAAAGCTAAGGTGTGGTACGAGAAGATGGCCATGCACATCGTACAGATGGCACTATATAACCCTTACAGCAGGTGTCTCAAAACACGCGGCCCCTCAGGGTAGTTTGTGCGGCCCACAGGCCCGTGCCCCTGTTCACTATCGCGGCAGGTACATGGGGCCGCAGCCACTGTCTGCACTTTATGCCAGATGAATGTGTTGCCAGTGCTGCGCTCTCGTGCCGGCAATACAATTATCTGACATAAATCACTGACAGTGACACTGCAGCTGCCGCGATAGTCACCAGGGGCACGGGCTTGGGGCCGCACGAAGCAGAGATGAGGCAGCGGAGGGAGCGCGGGACAGGTGAAAAGAATGTGTGTGTGTGTGTTGGACGTTAACCCCTTAGTGACCTATGACGTACTGGGTATGTCATGGCTCCCTGGTACTTAAGGACCCATGACGTACCCTGTACGTCATGGCTGCAAATACCTTAGATTCGGGGAGGAAGGGGACCTCAGGAGGGGTGGTGTCTCCTCCCCGGACCTATGGAGGCTGTGATTGGCTGAGCGGCGTTCGTCAATCACAGCCACTAATGTTTCAGATGTTGAAAAATCGCTGAAACATTGAAATCCAGCCAAGATCAGGGCAGCTATAGGCCTGATCATTGGCTGGAGCTGGGTGACCTGTGTTTCACCCACCCAGAGCTCTGATTGGAGAGACCGGCCTTGTGACTGATCTCTCCAATCACTGTGGATCTGGGGCCGCAGACCACTCCAATCAGCTTCACTCCGGCGTCTGTGGAAGGTGAGGGGAGCTGCTGACCGATTACTACAGGATGAGGAGAAAGTGCGCACATTACTATGAGATGGGGATAAGGCTGGGGACATTACTATAGGATTGGGACATTACAAGGATGGGCACAATACTATTGGATGGGGACATTATTACTATAGTATGGGGACATTTAAACAAAGAATGTGCACGTTTGCTATAATGAACAAGCGAAAATGTTCAAAATCAGTGATCCCAAGGTGTGTAAAAAAACAATAAAATATATTATATATGGTACCAATAAAAATGTCACTTTGTCCTGCAAAGAATGCGGCCCCCCAAATTATTTTTTTTCCTCTGTGTGGCCAATACACCCAGACGAGTTTGAGACCCCTGCCTTACAGGCTATCCCGATGTGCAGGGCAGACCGGCTCCTTCCTTCAGTTCCAGGGCCCTAATATTTGGAAGTCAAGGAGGAGTGGGCCCCAGTACTTCTGGAAGTGCAGATGCCCGTACAGTAAGTAATTTCCCAGGTGTGAAATCCACTGGAAAGGAAGGGAGGTCGCTATAATGGTGCAGGGTCACAGAAGGGGGATAAGAAAAGACACCATTTTTCAGTGTGACACCTTCCGCGAAAAACCTGGCCCGTGTATCACAGAATATTTCAAAGTCTACCACTCATCCATGGACCCCTACATTTATTTTTTACTTTATTGCATGATTGCATGTACTCCACATAGCTCACATAGGTCACCACATTATCAAAATTCACATACCAGGAAAACCCTAGACCAATTCCAATATAGGGTCACTATAGGGAGTTTCTACACGTCAACCTGGCGCCCGCAAACAAATTTCGTCAAAATGTGTGCTCAAAAACATCACTCCTTCATTTTGGAGCTCTAAACAGGGGGTTACTTGTGGAAGGTTTCTACTGTTTAGGCACAACAGGGGCTCTCCAAACAGAACAAGGCACTTGCTAAAAATTCCAGACAATTTGGAGTTCCATAAGTCAAATGGCACCCAAAGCAGCAGTTTTCCACCACATAAAGGGGTATCTGTGTACTCCGAGGAAAGGAAAAAATAAAAATAAAAAAAAATTGAATATGGACTTTACAATTTCTTTCACAATTTCTGTTACCCTTGTGATAATACAAGATTTAGAAATGTTTACTCCCCCTCCCCCCAACAAAAAAAAATAAAGAAAAATATATTGCTTTTGCCCCATTTCTTTCTTCCACATTACTTTAATTCCTGTGAAGCACAAAGGGTTAAAAAACGTCTTGAATGTGGTTTTGAGCAGTTTGAGGGGTACAGTTTTTAGAATTGGTTTAGTGAATTCTGTTGGGAAAAATGAGAAATTGCTGACAATCTTTTAAACCTAGCTTCCGAACAAAAAAAAATAAAATAAAATAAATGCTTCAAAAATTGCACTGATGTAAAGTGGACATGTGGGAAAATGTTATTTATTAACTATTTTGTGTGATATAACTTTCTGGTTTAGGCCTAAGACACACGGCATGAAGATTGGTGCAAGTGAAGTGAGGGGGGGGGGGGGGGGAATATCACATTCCACTTGGACCAATAATAGCCTGTGTGTCAACACCTATGAGCTATTATTTTCTCAGCCCTAATCGGATCGAGAAAACAATCACAGCATGCTGCGGGTGCAATGCGATCATAGTTTCTCTCGCACCCATTCAAGTCTATGGGGTGAGAGAAACACCGCACTGCACTCGCATTACACCGGTGTACCTTGTGTGCAGGGCGAGAATAGCAATAGCCGGCAAAGGAGGGGAGAGGGAGATAAATTCCTCCCTCCCCTCAGTGCCGACCCACCCCCCGTTGCTGTGGTCCACTCGCACGATCGGACCTATGTCGCAGGGACACTCACATGACACTTGGCTCTGCTGTACTGCCAGCGTGAGTAGAGTGTCATGCCAGGGGAATCGCAGTAATCCCTGTGTAGCCCCAGCCTTAAAGGGGCGGGGGCGGGGAAGCGGGGGGGGTAAGTGGAAAAAAACAAAAAAAAACAAAAAAAAAACAAACAAACACATTCTCAGATTCACAGGATCTGTTGAATCGTTCCAGAGTTACCGTATTACAGCATAAAGTGACACTGGTCAGAATTGTAAAATTTGGCCTGGTCAGGAAGGTGAAAACAGGCTGGGGGTGAAGAAGTTAATGCTCCCTTTGTTAGCAATCAGTAATGTGTGTGTATTAAAGTACTTTTCAGTTAATGTTTTCTGCTGTTTCCAGCGTTGCTCCGATCCTCTGCAGCATCATGTGACTGTAGCTCTTCCCTTGCCGACTCACACTGAGGACAGTTTGCTCCTTTCTTTATACAGGTGTATGAGGGCCTGACACTCACTTTAGACAGAGTAACCTCTGGTCCACACAAGTTGGCGGCTCACAATTGTGGTCATGTGATGCAGGAGAGGACTGGATCCGAAAACGGCAGAAGACAGCAACGAGTATTTTAATGCACATGCTAAGAACATTACTGACTGCTGCTAACAGAGGGGGAAATTAAAAAAAATTAATAAATCCCAAGCCTTCACTGAGGTCTCCATCGTATGTTCATGGGAAGAGAAAAACTGTTTTCACGTTACTAGCAACAAAAAAGCACTAGCATAAAAAAATCCCAACAGGAGTCTTTGGGAGGAAAAATAAATATAAATTTATAATATATATATATATATATATATATATATATATATATATATATATATATATATATATATATATATATATATATATATATATATATATATATATATATATAGATATATATATATATAATAAACATTTATATTTTTTTTTCTCCTAAAAGGACTCGTCTGTTTTTTCTTTTCTAGCTCCCGAATCCAAAAAGTCTCTCCCCCATGCCAACTTTCTGAACCACGCAGTAAGGCTATGTGCGCACTTTGCGTACAGTCACTGCAGAAATTTCTGCAGCGATCTGAAGAGCACATGTGCGCTTTAAATCGCTGCAGAAATGTCCGTAGTGAAAAGAAAAAAAAAAAAGCCGATTCCATGTGCTCTGCCTGCAGCTCCTGCCATAGACAGAGCAGGAGCTGCCGGCAAAGCGCACGGAAGAAGTGACATGTCACTTCTTAGAACGCAGCGCTTCGGCAGAAGCCGAAGCGCTGCGCTCTAAAACGCCACGTGCGCACGGCCCCTGCACAATCTCCATGGTATGGTATTGCTGTGATCCAGAGAGCCCTGGTGATTATGCTTAAGGACCAGAAGATTGTGAATCTGCAAGATTGAGAAGAACAGCTTGTCTGGAGCGGAGAATGAAGTGGGCTGATAACTGCTGTATAGAGATCTGGTCTGGAGCGAGGCGGCCGGTATGTTAGGAGCTCCCGCTCTCCTGGAATGTAGCGGCTGTGCACTCTTATCCACGGTCTGGGCAGACTCTGGTGGCTGAGCTCAATGGAAACCAGTTGCACACAATGTAAAAGGAAAAGAAAAGCTGTTATTGCGGGAGAATGACAGCAGAGAAAAAAAGCAAGTCAACTGTAAACTTGCTTATTTAAACAGTGAACAATGTATTGGGCACTAAACCTGGCATATTTGCAATTTTCATTCAGCAACATGCACTCTTATTTTTAGTAAACACCTGTGGGGTCAAAATAGTGACGGCACTTGTGAGGGATGGAGAGTTTGCCGCTCTGGCACCTCAGGGGCTCTGCAAATTGCACCTGCAAACTATTTTAGGAAAATCCGTGCTACAAAAATCAATTAGCAGGGTTTGAAAGGTAAGGAATGCTATGTGGTCAAACAACACTGTACAACCACATAATGGAGCCATCAGCGTTTCCAAAAGACTTTTTCCCAAACATCTTGATGTAACAGACACATGGTAAAAGGTATTCATTAACTATTTTCTAACTTTTGGGTCACACGCCATGTTTTTAATACACAAAAAAAAAACAAACGCTGGTGAGGTGGTTTAACCCCTTCATCCTGGGTTTTTTTTTTTCCTGTTTTCATTTTTTTTACTCCCCCCTTTTTGCATAATTCATAACCTTTACATTTTTTAGTCAATATTGCCTTATGAGGGCTTATTTTTTTTCTGGTGGGACGAGTCGTAATTTGAAAGGACACCATTTTATCCTATAGTGTACAGAAAAAAAAAAATTCCCAAAATATGGACAAAGTGAAAAAAGTGAAACTCAAGTCCACAATGGTTTGGTTTTTTTTTTTAAATTTGTCATGTTCACTATATGGTAAAACTGATATGTCAGTGTGATGCCTCGAGTCAGTACGAGTTTGTAGATACCGAACATGTTTATAGGTTTACTTTTATCTCAGAAGGGAAAAAAAAAAAAAAAGAAAAAAAAAAATTCAGAAAATTTGTAAAAAATAAAAATTTGTATTTGTTGCCATTTTCCGAGACCCATAACATTTTTCAGCATCTGGGGTTCAGCGATGACTTATTTTTTTGCTTCCTGACCATTTTTTAGTAGATCCTATGTTTTGATCATGTTATTGCATTTTATTACAATGTTGCGGGGACCTTAAAAAATGTAGTTCTAGAGTTTAGATTTTTTTTTTTTCTTCCTCATGACACCTTTACAGATTGGATTCATTTTATATTTTGATAGATCGGGCTGCGGAAAAAACAAATATGTATTATTTATTTTATTTTATAAAATTGGTTTTATTTTCACAGGAGTGTTCACAGGAACTTCATAACAGTGGCAGGGGTTATCAGAACACCCCCGGATATCATGACAACCCATCAACACCCTGTGATCCCATCATGTGCACGACAAGGGTGATGGGGAATGGTGCGCTCCCCGCTGGCGCGTTACGTCCCGCTGTCATAGATGGAGAGCGGGATTTAACTATTAAACAGGCATGGATAGATATTCGATGTACCCGCGCCTGTTAGCTGCACCTGTTGGCAGATCGGATCAGCAGGCGTGTGCAGGGAACCATGCGGGCTCTCCGTGCATTAAAAGGGGGACACCCGACCTATGATGTACTGGAATGTCATAGGTAGTGAAGGGGTGAAGGTGAAAACTGGCTTCAGCAAGGAAGGGGTTAAATAAGTTTCAGAAATATAAATCCCTGTATAGAGGCGGCAGAGCTATGTATTTGTACAAAAACATGCAGCCTACAATATAAGCAGTGAGGCCGCATACTTATCCCATTATTTACCCACAAACACTGGGGACAATACACGGCTGCGGTATTATTCAGTAACAATTCTTAGAAATCTCCAGACGATAGAAAGGAGCCTAAAATTTTCCATCCATTCATACAATGCAGCCTTCTACAAATTCCAGCAGATATCCCAAAATGTGCCGGCCGCTGCATTGCTGCCTTTGTGAATTTTTAGTGATCTAAAAAGGCTTGCAATAGGGACTTCATTATTTGCATTTTTTTTTGTCTTTTTTTAAAATGACCGGTGTTTTTCAGATTATAAGACGCACTTTTCCTCCCAAAAATTTGGGAAAAAAATGAGGGGTGCGTCTTAAAATCCTAATATAGCTTACCGGGGGGGCTCTGTGTGCGGGCGGCCGGGTGCCTCTCTGTGCGGGTGGCCTGCTGGCTGCCACTCTGTGCGTGCAGGGCTGTGTGGACGGAGGTGGCTGTGCAGCAGGTGTCCCAGTTTCAAACGATCGTGCCAGGAGTCAGCGCGTGCGCAGATGGAGCTCTTGGGTGAGAGCTCTATCTGCGTATGCGCCGCTCTGAGCGCCATCATTTGAACCGGGACCGCAGACAGACTGGAATACTCACCACACGGGCATCCTCCACCACTGACCCGCCACCACTGGCCCGCACCAGCCTACTCCCACCACTGGCCCGCACCAGCCTGCTCCCACCACTGACCCGCACCAGCCTACTCCCACCACTGACCCGCACCAGCCTACTCCCACCACTGGCCGGCACCAGCCTACTCCCACCACTGGCCGGCACCAGCCTACTCCCACCACTGGCCGGCACCAGCCTACTCCCACCACTGGCCGGCACCAGCCTACTCCCACCACTGGCCGGCACCAGCCTACTCCCACCACTGGCCGGCACCAGCCTACTCCCACCACTGGCCGGCACCAGCCTACTCCCACCACTGGCCGGCACCAGCCTACTCCCACCACTGGCCGGCACCAGCCTACTCCCACCACTGGCCGGCACCAGCCTACTCCCACCACTGGCCGGCACCAGCCTACTCCCACCACTGGCCGGCACCAGCCTACTCCCACCACTGGCCCGCACCAGCCTGCTCCCACCACTGGCCCGCACCAGCCTGCTCCCACCACTGGCCCGCACCAGCCTGCTCCCACCACTGACCCGCACCAGCCTGCTCCCACCACTGACCCGCACCAGCCTGCTCCCACCACTGACCCGCACCAGCCTGCTCCCACCACTGACCCGCACCAGCCTGCTCCCACCACTAACCCGCACCAGCCTGCTCCCACCACTGACCCGCCGCTGCCAGCACAACCTCCGCCTCCTGTGACCCCCGCTCCATAAGAACTGCTGACCCCATCCAGTAAGCAGTAAAACAATACCAGAGTATAAGACAGACCCCATTTTTATTTGACATTTTTTTAAATCTCTAAATTTGGGGTGCGTCTTCTAATCTTGTGCATCTTATAAAACGAAAAATACAGTACGTTGTCAACAGGGGTTTTGGCCAATTCATTTGTGGCTTTGAAAAAGTTACAAAAATGTTTGGACAATTGTTCTCCAGAGGATTTATTCCTCCTTTTGCGCAATTGACCATTAATGTGCAACTGTGTAAACCAGGGGTGGGGAACCTCCGGCCCGCGGGCCGTATACGGCCCGTGACGACATTTTATGCGGCCCCCGGGCACATTCCCGGGGACCATTGTGCTTTGGTGGCAGCCGCGCTTTTCCCGGCTGCCGGCCCTTTAAATCCCACTGCCTGATGCCCTGTGGGTAGATGCTAGAATGTACGGGCTCTCTCCAGATCCTGACTTCCAGGACCTGACTGCAGCCCATACATTCTAGGCTTATCCCCGGCTTGTGTGCTCTGGTGGGCGGGTAAGCAGCACGCTGCGATAAAGTCACACAGAAGAGCTGCAGCAGGTTTACCAGCCTCCCGAAACTGTGCTGTGTGTGTGTGTGTGACTCTCCCTCCCCCTCACTGCGAGTACTCAACCCATCGCTGCCCCCCCCCCGCTCAGTGCTGTGTACCCCCTCGTACTGTGTGTACCCCCCAATGCTGTGTGTACCCCCCAATGCTGTATGTACCCCCCAATGCTGTGTGTACCCCCTCGTGCTGTATGTACCCCCTCGTGCTGTATGTACCCCCTCGTGCTGTATGTACCCCCTAGTGCAGTGTGTACCCCCTAGTACAGTGAGTACCCCCTAATGCTGTGTGTACCCCTTAATGCTGTGTGTACCCCTTAATGCTGTGTGTCCCCCCTCGTGCTGTGTACCCCCTCGTGCTGTGTGTACCCCCTCGTGCTGTGTATACCCCCTCGTGCTGTGTGTACCCCCTCATGCTGTGTACCTCCTAGTACAGTGTGTACCCCCCAGTGCTGTATGTACCCCCTCGTGCTGTGTGTACCCCCTCGTGCTGTGTGTACCCCCTCGTGCTGTGTGTACCCCCTCGTGCAGTGTGTACCCCCTCGTGCAGTGTGTACCCCCTAGTGCAGTGTGTACCCCCTAGTGCAGTGTGTACCCCTTAATGCTGTGTGTACTCCCTCGTGCTGTGTACCCCCTCGTGCTGTGTGTACCCCCTCGTGCTGTGTATACCCCCTCGTGCTGTGTGTACCCCCTCATGCTGTGTACCTCCTAGTACAGTGTGTACCCCCCAGTGCTGTATGTACCCCCTCGTGCTGTGTGTACCCCCTCGTGCTGTGTGTACCCCCTCGTGCTGTGTGTACCCCCTCGTGCAGTGTGTACCCCCTCGTGCAGTGTGTACCCCCTAGTGCAGTGTGTACCCCCTAGTGCAGTGTGTACCCCTTAATGCTGTGTGTACTCCCTCGTGCTGTGTACCCCCTCGTGCTGTGTGTACCCCCTCGTGCTGTGTGTACCCCCTCGTGCTGTGTGTACCCCCTCGTGCTGTGTGTACCCCCTCGTGCTGTGTACCTCCTAGTACAGTGTGTACCCCCAGGTGCTGTGTGTACCCCCTAGTGCTGTGTGTACCCCCTAATGCTGTGTACACCACAGTGCTGTGTACCCCCTCAGCGCGGTGTAACCCCTCTCTGCTGTCCGTGCCCCCCCTAGTGCTGTCTGTACCCCCTGGGTGATGTCTATGCCCCCCCACCAGTGCTGTCCGCACCACCTAATGCTGTCCATGCTGCCACCAGTGCTGTCCATGCCACGGTGAGTGCTGTCTGTGCCCCCCTTATGCTGTCCATGCTCCCCAGTGCTGTGTGCCACCCCTCAGTGCTCTTAACTCGCTACTGCTGTCTGTACCCTCCCACTGCTTTCTATGCTCCCCAGTCCGTGCTCTCCTGTTGATGTCTATGTTCCCCCAGACCTGTCTGTCTCCCTAGTGCTGCCACCCAGTGCAGTCCGTGCTGCCACCCAGTGCAGTGCGTGCTGCCACCCAGTGCAGTGCGTGCTGCCACCCAGTGCTGTGCGTGTCCCCAGTCATGTCTGTGCCACCGCCAGGGCTGTCCATGCCCCCTACTGATGTATATGCCCCAGCCCCTCCTGTAATGTATATGCCCCAGCCCCTCCTGTGATGTATATGCCCCAGCCCCTCCTGTGATGTATATGCCCCAGCCCCTCCTGTGATGTATATGCCCCAGCCCCTCCTGTGATGTGTACTCCCAGTGTCTCCTGTAATTTATGCGCCCCGGCCCCTCCTGTGATGTGTATGCCCCCAGCATCTCCAGACAGAGACAAACCTGGAAAAGCAGCTGTGAGAAACAAGATGATCAATATCACCGAACATCACAATCGCACCAAAGAGAAGCAGCTCCGGCCACCACAATAGGGGTGAGTTAATTAATCGTTTGACCAAATATAGCAGGGTTATTTTTCAGGTTGATAATGTTGTGCGGCCCCCAAAGGTTAGTAGGAAATTCCAAATGGCCCCCGGCAGTAAAAAGGTTCCCCACCCCTGGTGTAAACCTTCCCGAGAGTGAGGAGTAATGTTTACTCAAAAGAAAGGGGGAAGGGGAGAAGGAAAAAAAGAAATAACATTTTTTGATTTTGCACCAAAAACATTGTGCACCCATTTTGATGAATGTGACGCAAAGCCCGACAGTACACAAAAAATAAAAAATAAAAAATAGGATTGCAATTTTCAAACTGTCAATTTTGATACCCTTAAACCAGTCATGTTGTAAAAAATAAGATACATTTCCCCATGTCTGCTCCATACCTGCATCATTATTCAATTGTGATTCTAATTTTCTTAGGCTGTTAGAAGGGTTAAAAGTTAAGCAGCAATATTTAATTATTTCAAGAAACTTACAAGACCTGCTTCTTTAGGAACCCATTCTGATTTAAAATTGACTAAGTAGCAGACAGTGGCGTGCAAAAGTTACAGCACCCCTGGTGAAAATTACTGTTATTGTGACAGGTTAAGCAAGTTGAAGATGAAATGATCTCTAAAAAGGCATAAATGTTAAAGATGACATTTCCTTCTTGTTTGAGGGATTTTCATCCATTCTTCCTTGGAGGCGTCTTCCAGATCTGTGAGATTCCTGGCTCGTCTTGCAGGCACTATGCTCTTGAGGTCTAGCCACAGATTTTCAATAATGGTCAGATCAGGGGACTGTGAGGACCACCAATAAAAGTGGCGTACGTTTTGCGCCATTTTCCGAAACCCATAGCGTTCTTATTTTTTGGGATCTATGGCTTGACAGCTTATTTTTTGCATCTCGAGCTGACGTTCCTAAATGGTACCATTTTTTGCGCAGATGCTACGTTTTGATCACTTGTTATTGCATTTTGCGCAAAACTTGCGGCGACCAAAAAACGTAATTTTGGGGTTTGGAATTTTTTTGCCGCTACGCCGTTTACTGATCAGATTAATTGATGTTATATTTTGATAGATCGAGCGTATCTGAACCCAGCGATACCAAATGTGTATGTACCGTATATATATATATATATATTATATATATATATATATATATATATATATATATATATATATAATTTTTTTTAACCCTTTAATTTTCAATGGGGTGAAAGGGGGGTGATTTGAACTTAGGGGTTTTTTTTTAATTTTTTAAAACTTTTTTTCACTTTTTTTATTTTACTAGTCCCCCTAAGGGGCTATAGCGATCAGCAATCAGATCGCTCTGATCTATCTGCTGATCACAGCTATACAGCAGATACGGTCACTTCCTGCTTCACTGGCCTCCAGGCCGAGTGAAAAGTCATAGCTGCAGGCGTCATCACATGACCCTGTGCTACCATGGCAACCACCGAAAGTCACGTGATCACTCACATGACTTCCGGTGGGGGCGGCGGTACGTGAAAATCTTCACCGCGCGTATATACATCTCACTGCCAGACTTTAGCAGCGAGATGTAAGGGGTTAATATTACAAGTGGAAGCAATTCCACTCGTAACATGCAGGCACACGTCAGCTGTTGAAAACAGCATATAGGGGGGGCAGGGGGCGGGGCTTAAAGGCACACGAACCATGACTGATAAATCCATCAAAGGTCGTGAAGGGGTTAATGGTTGGTGAGAATTTTTCTTGAAAAACTGTGGCCATAATGATCAAAGGTGTGTGTGTAGAGGGGGGGGGGGGGAGAAATAAAAAAAATTCTCTTTTAACCTCAATTGGTCCACAGAACTTGTTTCCAAAACACATCAGCTTGTTAGATGTCCTCTTGCATACTTCTGACTGAATTTTATAGTGATGATGTAAGACCGGTTTTCTTCTGATTACTCTTCCATGAAGGCCACATTTGTGCCGATTTGTCTGAACAGTAGAACAAGGTATCCCAACTCCAGAGTCTGCTATATCTTCCTGAAGGTCTTTTGCAGTCAGGCAGGGGGTTCTGATTTGCCTCTCTAGCAATTCTACGAGCAGCTCTCACAGAAATTTTGCTTTGTCTTCCAGACCTTTTCTTGACCTCCACTGTTTCTGGTAACGGTCATTTCTTAATTACATTTTGAACTGAGGAAAGGACAACGTGAAAACGCTTTGCTATATTCTTTTAGCCTTCTCCTGCTTTGTGGGCCTCCACTATTTTCAGAGTGCTAGTCAGCTGCTTAGAAGAACCCAGGGCTGCTATTTTTTGGCACAAGGTTAGAGGCTGGGTTTTTATAAAGCTGTGAAATGTGCATTACCTGGCCTTTCCTTACCATGATATTAAGCAAGCCATAACACTAACAGGCTAATTAACATCTGAAACCTTGGTCAAAAGTTATCGGAGCAGACAAATCTCCAAGGGTGTCCAAATGTTTGCAACGGTCCATTGTCCTTTTTGTAATTTTTAAAAAAAGATTAATTTTTTTTTGCCTAAATTATGAAAGAAAATAGGTCATCTTATTCTACATGACCATAAACCTTGGTTTGTACAAACAGCCGGGCTCTCAAAGGAGTGAAGGTCTTGAGACAAGCTCACTGCTTTTATCTATCATGAGATGTTTCTTGTGTGGCACCTTAGTAATTAGACACTTTTATAGTCCATCAGTTGAACCAAGTGATATTTTATCATTAATTGGCAGAATTGCTTTACAATTACTGATTGATTTCAGCTGGTGTCATGACTTTCCATGGCTTTTTACACCTTTCTTTTTGTTTCTTCAGGTGATCCTAAATTTAGTGTTGCGTAATAATGAGAAATGACAGGGAAAAAGTATTTGACAACTATGGTTTGATTTCTTTGCTTGTGGTGAATGGATGGGTTGTTTGCAGCTTGCCTTTGGGTTTTAGGGTGTATGCCTTTGCTACAGAAGGAGTTAACCGTGAATGTGTATATGAGCTCAGAACTGATTTATGACCACATGAAAGCGCAGCTCAACTTTGTGGTCATAAATCAGCATATAAAAGCTCAGAAAAAGTGATATGAGGCTGGAATCACACTTGCGAGTGTAAAATCGGTCCGATTCTCATGCCAGAAAGTCGGACGATTTTAGTTCACTTTTCATCAGTGTGCAATCAGTTTTTACCCTCAGCAGCTGCTACTCATGTACTGTTATGTACAGGAGCAGTTACATTATTCTCTGCTACTTGCTAGAAATCTGAAAAACGCATGTCACTAGGATGGTCCGTGTGCCGTCCGTGTGACAGTTTTTTTTTTCACGCACCCATAGACTTGCATTGAAGAGACTCGTGCGAGAAACTCACCAAAACGCAGCATGCTGCAATTTTTTCTCAGTCCGATTTGGACTGGAAAAAAAAAAGCAGAGGGGAGCTGCCTCATTGATTAACATGGGTCCGAGTGCAATGCAAGAATTTCTCGCATTGCCACCTCGTGCGAGTTAATCGCAAGTGTGAAGCCGGCCTAAGAGTTACAAATCTCTCCATCAAAAGGAACTCACTTACAGATTCTCAATTAACCCATTCTGTAGCCAGCAGTGAGCAGGGAAATTAGGCTGTACGAGCCAAATGGTGCAAACATTTTAATTACATTTTCTATTGGGTCTAATTAAGTAAAAATAGCTCCTGGAGGTGCTTAGGTTGGTCTATGGGAGTCTAAAATGTACAAATACTCCCACATTCAGACCAAACAGGTGCTACACAAATTGCTAAAATAAGGCTGCACACAAATTTCACATTATTTTCATGCTAAAAGGGAAGGGGAAGGGGGGGGGGGAGCGGTAAACTACAAAATATAGCAGTTTTGTTAAAAAGGGGAAAATATATTATAAAATATTATAAAATATATATATTTTTTTAATAGCTATACAGCTCTGGCAACCATTAAAGAGACGTCTGTCAGTTTTTCAGATTTTTCTCTTTATAGGTATATTTTTCAGGAAAATATAAAATTGTTCTGTTATTCTATAAACTACTGACAACACATCTCCGAATTTCCAAGCAATACATTTTGTATTTATTTCCAGAGGTTTTCAGTGGGGTTCAGGTCTGGAGATTGGGCTGGCCATGACAAGGTTTTGATGTGGTGGTCCTTCTTCATCCACACACTGATTGACCTAGCTGTGTGGCATGGCGCATTGTCCTGCTGGGAAAACAAAGTCCTCAGAGTTGGGGAACATTGCCTGAGCAGAAGGAAGCAACTGTTTTTTCCAGGATAACTTTGTACACGGATTGATTCATATGTCATTCGCAAAGTTTAATCTGCCCAATTGCTATAGTAAGGTAATCTCTGTGGAGTCCAATTTTCAGCTTTGCCCAACACCTGGTTGTCTGATGGTTAGAAGGAGACCTGGAGAGGCGTACAAGCCACAGTGTCTTGCACCCACTGTGAAATTTAGTGGAGGATCGGTGATGATCTGGGGATGCTTCAGCAAGGCTGGAATTGGGCAGATTAAACTTTGCGAAGGACGTATGAATCAAGCCACATACAAGATTATCCTGGAAAAACAGTTGCTTCCTTCTGCTCCCCAACTCTGAGGACTTTTTTCCAGCAGGACAATGCGCCATGCCACACAGCTAGGTCAATGTGTGGATGAAGGACCACCACATCAAAACCCTGTCATGGCCAGCCCAATCTCCAGACCTGAACCCCATTGAAAACCTCTGGAATGTAATCAAGAGGAAGATGGATAGTCACAAGCCAAACAAAGAAGAACTGATTACATTTTGCGCCAGGAGTGGCATAAGGTCACCCAAAAGCAGTGTGAAAGACTGGTGGAAAGCATGCCAAGACGCATGAAAGCTGGGATTAAAATATTGTTATTCCACAAAATATTGATTTCTGAGCTCTTCCTGAGATAAAACATTATTAGTATTGTTGTTTCTAAATGATTATGAACTTGTTTTCTTTGCATTATTTGAGGTGTGAAAGCAATGCATTGTTTTGTGATTTTGACCATTTCTCATTTTCAGAAAATAAATACAAAATTTATTGCTGGAAATTCGGAGACGTGGTCAGTAGTTTATAGAATAAGGCCCTGTGCGCGCTAGACGTTTTTGCTGCGTTTATCGCGTTTTTGTACTGAAAACGCTGTGACATTGCTTCCCCGGTAATTTCTATGGGTTTTCAGAAGTGCTGTCTGCAGAGTTTTTTTTTTGTAGCTGCGTTTTTGTGGTGACCACAAAAACGCAGCATGTCAATTATTTCTGCATTTTTTATAGCGTTTTTCACTCATTGAATGCAGTGCACAAAAACACAGCTAAAAACACGGTAAAAATGCACCTGCGGTTTTACTGCAGATTCGTTTGTGCGTTTTCTGCAAACAAAAACGCACAAAAAACGCAGCGTGAAAAAAACTAAATCAAATAAAAAAAAAGCCTAGTGTGCACATAGCCTAAAAGAACAATTTACATTTTACGCAAAAATAAGAAAAAAAAAAAAAAAAAAAAAAAAAGGGAAAAACTGAAAACTGCAGTGGTCTCTTAATTTTTACCAGAGGTGTATATTAAATAAATCATATATTAAACAATCTCACACACACACACACACACCCCTCTCCAACAGGAAGGAAAGGAGAGTGTAATTAGGTTTATTCTCCCTTTAATACCTTCATTTAGGCAATCACTGGAGCCCACGCTCTGAGCTATAAAATCAAGTGCTCGTAAAAATTATTTTATTGATCAGGGCATTAATTCACAGGTCACAGTGAGCGTCTATCCTCACGTGGATTCTATATGGATCCCTTTTACACCCTCCTCCGCTTTAGGCGGCTTTCACACTACGTTTTTTTAACATGCGTCATGAACATTTTTTAACGCAAAAACGGATCCAGTGCAAATGCGTTTTCATTTCAATGCATTTGCAATGGAATCGCGTCAACATGCGTTTGCGTGCGTTATAGTGAGGATCCAGCGACTTGCAGTTTTTTCAAAAACGCTACTTGTAGCGTTTTTGAGCTGCATCCAAATACTGCAAATTGCTGGATCCTGACTATACTGTATGCAAACGAATGTGAACGCTGGCATGCTGATAGACAGGATCCTGCTTGCTCTACTGAGCCTGCCCAGAAACCAGCCTGGCGTGATCAGTCTCTCTCTCCCCCGCCTGAGAGCGGCGGACACTCGTAACCAAGGTAAATATCGGGTAACCAAGCAAAGCGCTTCACTTAGTTACCCGATGTTTACTTTGGTTACGTGTGCAGGGAGCAGGCAGTCCAGCTCCTAGCAGCTACACACGCTCGTAACCAAGGTAAATATCGGTTCTCCAAGCAAAGCACTTTGCTTAGTTACCCGATGTTTACCTTAGTTACCAGCGTCTGCAGCTGTCAGATGCCGGCTCCCAGTCTATCACGTTCAGATCCCCTCACTCCCGATCACATGACTTCAATGCCTGCCCATAAACTTCAAGTGGCAGGATCCTGCGTTTGCATGCGTTTTGCTTTGTAAAAACAGGATCCACTTTTACAGCAAAAAAACATTCATGACACATGTTAAAAAAAAAACAAAAAAAAACATGTAGTGTGAAAGCAGCCTTATTAGTCATTCACAAAAAAGACTTCAAGGGTCCCGTCCCATCCCCCCCAACCCGCCACCTCAGTCCACTGGATAGGTGAGAGCTGTCAGATCGGTGCGGTCCTCATTGCTGACATTACATCCTCAGGTCTCCACTGGTATAAGGTGATGGCTGGGATAAGCGGATCTGGAGCAGAACAGAGCACACAGGGATCCCGTGCTGGTTACTGGTCAGTAGTGGGATCCACACCAACCCAACGCTCAGCACCTGTGCAGTCTTGCTTTTTGTGAACAGCAATAATTTTTTTAAAAATATGGTCATCCTAAAGTGCCGTTTTGTTTTTTTAAAAACCAAACCATATTTTAGTAATAAAAAATAATGTTTGATATTTTAGAATGTTCAACAAATAAAAGTTGAGAAAAAAAAAAAAAAAAAAAAAAAAAAAAAAGAAGATTAAAAAAAATACATTCAAATGTAAAAAAAGGATGTTAAATCATTTTTTCTACAGCCTTTACGTAAATCACAGGGCACAGCAGACTGAGCAAACCGTGAACCAGTCAGTGAGCTCATCGGACAGTAGTGTCTATAGCTTTCCCTTTTCCTGACCCATAATTTAAAATGTTTAGAGTTTCTTTATAACCTTTTCCTGTTACGGGGAATTTACAGTATATGATTAATTTATATAGTCTCCCCCCCCCACCCTCCCAACATCACTGTTTAAGGGAATCAGTCACCAGGTTTTTGCTCCCTCATCTGGGAGCAGCATAATATAGAGACAGAGACCCTGATTCCAGCGATGTGTTACTTACTGAGCTGTTTGCTGTCATTTTGCTAAAATCAATGTTTTCTCTGCTGCAGATCTAGCAGTTATACAGAGCTCATGAATATGCTGGACTACCTGCAGCACGCCAAGTAGTCCTGTAATGATAACTTTAATCAGCAGGAGATTATCAAAACTACATTAAGCAGCCCAGTAAGTGACACATCGCTGGAATCAGGATCTCTGCCCCTACCTTATGCTGCTCTCAGATTAGAAGGCAAAAGCTGGGTGACAGATTCACTTAAATTTCCCACCAAATAATTCTGGAGCACATTGCCTTATAGCTTTCTACACAGTGCAGTTCCTTTGTTGTCCCTGCTGGAAATGTATGAATAAACGAGAACTGGACGTGACCACTGGCCTCTGACTGTTGCGAGTCTCCAATGCAGTCCAATCAGTGCTGGTAGAGTCCCAACTGATCGACAAAAGATTTAAAACACACACTCGTCAATTTATATTTCCAGGAGGAACAACAGAGGATTGGTACAAAGTCAAGTTCTAAGAAAAAGAGATCGTCCATAATTCTTATATTCTAGGAGAGGGGGGGGGGGGGGAAATACTAAAAATGTGACATGTCAGGTCTGATATCGTACAGGAGTAACAAGGATTTCAGACATCACAGCAAGTGGGAGCCGGCACTTCTCCAGATTCCTGGCTCACGTGGTAATGAGGGGCGAGGCCGGACCCTGCCCTGCTCTATAATTGGAACCAAAGAGGGACATTTAAAATAATCCTGTTTGTCGGCTCATTATACCGCAGTTACTCAGATGAGGCGGTAAATGGTCTCCCACGTAACGGGTATCTCAGCTGACTACAGAGAAATGGAAACTTACTGACCAGCACCAAAATCATTATTATTGCCCCCGATGTTATACAGGGAGCACAGCTTGTTTTCTGCTCTCTAATTCCAGCATGTTATGTCCGTGAGCATGGATGGAGAGAGATATGTGTGTGTGTGTGTGTGTGTGTGTGTGTGTGTGTGTGTGTGTGTGTGTGTGTGTGTGTGTGTGTGTGTGTGTGTGTGTGTGTGTGTGTGTGTATGTATGTATGTATAATATATATATATATATATATATATATATATATATATATATATATATATATATGTGTGTATGTATGTGTGTATGTGTGTATGTGTGTATGTGTGTATGTGTGTGTGTGTGTGTGTGTATGTATGTGTATGTGTGTGTGTGTATATGTGTGTGTGTATATGTGTATGTGTGTGTATGTGTGTGTGTATGTGTGTATATGTATGTATGCCTCATATATATATATATATACACACACATACATATATATATATATATATATATATATACACATACATATATATACACACATACATACACACATACACACATACATATATATATATATATATATATATATATATATATATATATATATATATATATATATATATATATATGTATCCCTCTATATATTATATATTCACTTCTATAGCGCTATTAATTCCACTGCGCTCTACATACATTGGCAACACTGTCCCCATTGGGGCTCACAATCTAAATTCCCTATCTGTAGGTTTTTGGAGTGTGGGAGGAAACCGGAGAACCCGGAGGAAACACACACAAACACGGGGAGAACATACAAACTCCTTGCAGATAGTGTCCTTAGTGGGACTAGAACCCAGGACTGCAGCGCTAACCACTGAGCCACCATGAGATACATTCAAATATACATCATCATTTTCTTCGTATTGAAACGCAAAATAAGTAAATAAATAGCCTAATTGGACATAATATCACACCAAACCCTAAAAATGGTCTGGACAAAATTGTTGGAAGCATTTGGGGGGGAAAAAAAAAATAAATGTAAAAACTTTGTTTCAAGCATGTGATGTTAATTCAAACTCCCATATGGCGAGTAACAGATGTGGGCAATATGAAAATCACACCCAAGACCAGATAAAAAGGAGAGAAGTTGACTCAATTTGTGCATTGTGTGCACCACACTAAGCATGGAGAACAGAAAGAGGAGAAGAAAACTGTGAGGACTTGGGAACTAAAAATTGTACAAAAATATGAACAATCTAAGTCCATCTAAAGAGAGATCTCTAGACTGAGCCCTTGTGGGCAGGATCCTCTCCTCCTGTACCAGTCTGTGTCTTGTTCTGGTCATGATTATTATACTTGTTCTTATTAAGTGTAACCCTTTTTACTTGTAAAGTACCATGGAATAAATGGCGTTAATAATAACCATCATCATCATCTATATGTTCCTTTGACCATGATGCGAAACATAATCAATACATTTACAACCCATGGAACTGTGGTTAATCTCCCCGAACATAGACTGTACAAGGAAAAAGGAAAAAGAAAAAACAAAAAAAACTGATGAAGGGTTGCAATGCCAGATAGTCCAGGTGGTGGTGGATAAGCAGCCCCAATCAAGTTCCAAAGAAATTTAAGCTGTCCTGCAAGCTCAGGGTCAGTGTGAACTATCCGTCGATATTTGAATGAAACGCTATGGAGGAGACCCAGGAGGACCCCACTGCTGACGCAGACATTAAGGCTCTGTTCACACTAGAAAAAGGATTTCTTGAGTCTGAATGATTAGCGCATTTGCGGTAAAAAAAAAAACAAAAAAAAAAAAAACACAGCAATAACGCACCGAAAACCGCATGAGTTTTTGATGCATTTTTCCCGCAGGTTGGTCCCTGCGTTATTTTACCATTATCTTTAGCACAGACGCCGCTACCTGCAGAAAAGAAGTGACATGCACAATCTTTTTCTCAAGAAATTCTGCAGAAAGAATGTTCTTGAGGAAAAAAAACGCAGCGTGCGCACAGCTATTTTTTTTTTCCCATAGGTTTTGCTGGGGAATGTCTGCAGAAAGGTTACAACCATTTTCTCAAGAAATTTCCACAGCAAAAACGCGGGTAAAAACGCAGTGTGTGAACAAGGCCTAATACGCCAGACTGCAGCTTGCCAAAATGTACGTAAGCCAAAATCCTTCTGGGAAAGCATCATGTTGACATGTGAGACCAAGATAAAGCTTTTTGGTAAAGGACATCATTCTACTGTATACAAAAATTGGAGCCTACAAAGAAAAGAACACAGTACCTACAGTCAAATATGGTGGAGGGTCAGAAATATTTTGTGTCTGTTTTGTTGCCTCTGGCACTGGGTGCATCATGAAATCTGAAGAATACCAAAAGGATTTTGTGTAGCAATGTAGTGCCCAATATCAGAAAGGTCATAGGTCTTCCAGCAGGACAATGACCCCAACATACTTCAAGAAGCCCCCAGAAATGGATGGAAACAAACAGCTGGAGAGTTCTGAAGGGGCAGCAATGAGTCCGGATCTAAATCCCATTGACACCTGTGGAGAGATCTGAAAATTGCTGTTGGGAAAAGAAGACGCCTTCACATAGGAGAGACCTGGAACAGTTTATAAAGAAGAGTAAAACATTCCAGGTGAGAGGTGATGAAGCTTGTTGATTGGTATAGGAAGCGACTGATTACAGCTATCTATTCCAAAAGGGGGAACAACCAAATATTAGGTTGAGAGGGACAACAATTTTGCCTGGTCCAGTTTTTCGTAGTTGTGTGAAATTATGTCCAACTTGCTGAGAGAGAAATTATATATATATATATATATATATATATATATATATATATATATATATATATATATATATATATATATATATATATATATATATATATATATATATATATATATATATATATATATATATATATATATATATATATATATATATATATATATATATATATATATATATATATATATATATATATATATATATATATTTATTTATTAGTGAAAAAAAGAGAAAGAAAAAAAGAGAAAGAAAAAGAGAGAGAGAGAAAAATATATATTATAATATAATTGTTTTATTTCAATACACAAATAGGAAATAAAACTAATTGCAGTAATTTTCTGGGAGAAATACTTCATTTAACACTTTTGCTCAGGACTCTGTATGGTACTGGTGTTTACTATCCATTGTGAGGCAAGTGAAACCTCCAATTCAGCTTTTACATACCCCCAGATCATACCAAGTGCAGCACAACAGTCTTTTTTTATAGAAGTGTAATGAACTACACCTTTAATTACAGCAATAAACTAGGTCTCCTGGTTTAAAGGAGTTGTTCACAACACCTTCACATAGAAGACTATTGTTCTGAACAATCCACAGGGTCAGCTCGGTTTTGGAGATGGTTCAAAGCAAGTAGAAGCAGCGTCTGCACCTATGCAAACATCAAAAACACTGCACGAGCGGAGAACAAACAGCACAAGAGGGAGAAGAAGTGGCCATGAGATTTCGAGATACATCACCTCATTCTGAAAGCTTCATGGCGGGGCTGGTCCATGGGACTTATTAGGATGCATAGATTGTATGGTGGGGACCGCTGTGCAGGACCTTTAAAAGGAACCTGTCAAGTCCAATATGTAACCAGAGACACGAGCAGTTCTGGGTGTATATTGCTAATCCCTGCCCAACCGTCCCTGTATACACTAGCATAGATAAAGAGATCTTTAGAAAAAGTATTTATAAAGATCTTTTACCGTATGCTAATGAGCGCGTGGGGACTAGTAGTAGCAGGACTAGTCCTCTGGGCGTTGCTTCACTTGCCAGTCGCCCCCATTAGCATGTTAGTTTGCCCCTATGTGCGTGTTAACATGCTAATGAATGTGTAGTGTCAGAGGATGATCTCACTCACCTCTCCGCTGCCATCGCATACAGTGGGGGATTTCGGCTCAGTGTGCATGATCCCGGAGTTTGGGCCATGCACATTATGAAGCCGGGTGTACGCGTCCTGGCTTCAAACTGTAGTACTGCGCATGACCCAAACTCTGGGGACATGCGCACTGAACCGGAATCCCCCCCCATCGTATGCGATGGCAGCGAAGAGGTGAGTGAGATCATCCTCTGACACTACACATTCATTAGCATGTTAACACGTACACAGGGGCATACTAACATGCTAATGGGAGCGACTGGCAAGTGAAGCAATGCCCAGAGGACTAGTCCTACTACTACTACTAGTCCCTGCGCTCATTAGCATATGGTAAAGATCTTTATAAATACTTTTTCTAAAGCTCCCTTTATCTATGCTAGTGTATACAGGGACCGTTAGGCAGGGAATAGTAATATGTACCCAGAACTGCTCGTGGTACTGGGTGCATATTGCACCTGACAGGTTCCCTTTAAGAGAGAGTGATCAGAAAGTCTCCAACACTGGCAAATAACCTCACACTGTTCACTAAGCTCCATGTGAGCCCTGAGTGACAGCATAAGAGGAACACAACCATCAGACGTGTATGTGCCGACCCTCCTCCGACATGAGATATTGAGGGAAAGGATCGGGCATGTTGGTTTTCACATGCCCAGTTCTTATGCTCTCACTTAGAGGTGTCTACGTGTGTGGTATTGATGGTAGAAATAACTGTAGCATTATACTATCTGACATCTGCTATGCAAGCTTGCCTAGAGCGTGTGAGATTGTGCACAGTCATGTAGCAGAGCTGAGTTTGTAATGTTCTGCAGTTACATCATCTGTGCGCCATCACATTAGCTATAGATTGAGTGACCTTATGTGTTCAGCCATCATCAGAAAGCGGAACTGTTGTAGATTTATGGAGACCAATTTCGTAACCAGCAGTCGGACGGTCTCGACTCGAGTACCGGAGTAGAATGGAAGCCAATGGGCGGGGGCGACTCCAAGCTCCCAATTGGCTTCCATTGTACTCAGTACATGAGTCCATCCGAGCGCCTGACTGCTGGTTACGAGTACCGAGCATGGTAGTGCACGCTCATGGTAGTGCACGCTCATCAACTGGTAAGGAACATGCTACCAAAGTGGGTAGAAGGATTTTCTCCCGATCCTGACACTGCTCTCTGTTCCCATCTTGTCAGGAGTGGTAGATTTTTGATGAATAGCAGTTTGGACTATAGGTATAGCTGAGCCGCTGGCCCAACCTGTGCGATCAACAATGCTGCAGGCTGAGGCAGCTTTATCTGTGCAGCCCCAGAGGCGCTCAGGGACAATGAAGCTGGCCGGATCTAGCCAGAGAAGCACTTACAAGCTCTATAGCTGATAGGCAAAGAGCCGTAAACAACAAATTTCCACCATTCTGTATAACCGTATTTTTAACAAAAAAAAAAATTACATAATTTGCTTGTTACCAGCAGTAAACAACTGTACCCATTTATGATGATGCGAAAACTCCTTTAAAGCCCTGTGCCCACTGGAAAATGGAATTTTCTCAAGAAAATTCCGCAGGCATTGAAAGATTACTGCACCCGCGGTAAAAAAACAAAACGCGGCAAACCGCACCCGAAAACCGCATACGGTTCGCTGCGGTTTTACCGCGGTATTGCCACGGTTTTGCTGCGTGCATGTTGGTACATGAAAGCTGTCACACAGACGCTGCCATGATCAAGCCTGGACTTAATGGCCGAGATCCGCCGCCATTAACTCCTTATTACCTGGATCGCCACCGCATCTAAAAGAGCTGGGGACACTCCGGTACTGCCGCATAATGCATGCGACAGCACCGGGGCAGCTGTGGCTGATATTCTCGGCTGCAGGAGGTGGGGGGGGGGGGGGTACATTAACCCTGCCCCTCGCCCTCCCCAGCCTGAGAATACCGGGCCGCCGCTGTGTGCTTACCTTGGCTGGAAGGTAAATACACAGCGGAGCCCACGTGTTTTTTTTTTCTATATGTCCGTTTGATTTCTATGTGTATTCTATATGTCTGTGTGTGAGTGATATATGTGTGTGTTCTATGTCTGTGATGTGTGTGTTTACCCTCTGCTCTGCTTCCTCTTCCTGTCATAATGACATCATTTCCCTGCAAACCGCAGGCAGCGATGAACATTACCGCAGGTAAACCGCAAAATACCGGAGGGAATAACGCAGGAAAACGCAATGAACCGCACAGAATTTGCTGCCTGCGGGATTTCACGATTACATGGCAGTCAATGGAGTGAAATCCCGCAGCGATGTGCGGAAAAGAAGTGACATGCAATTGTTTTTGCTGCGGGAATCCCGCAGCAAAACATGCAGCTGTCAAAATCCGCCTAGTGCGCACAGCATTTTTTTTTCCCCATAGGTTTTGCTGGTGATTCACTGCAGAGATGTTATGAGCATTTTCTGCAGCGAAACGTGCAGCAAAACCGCAGGAAATCTGCAGCAAAAACCGGCAAGTGCGCACAGGGCCTAAAAAGGTCAACAGGCTTTTCCCTTATGAGCTGTGGCCACCACCAGTGAGCCCTTATATACAGTATTCTGGAATACTGTATATAAGAGCCCAGGCCCCTCAGTATAACGTAAAACACCATTATAATACCTACGGGGTGGTCCAGTCTGATGGGTGTCGCTGCTCTCTGTCTGGCGCCTTCTCCATCTTTTGAGATCGCCGTCTTCCTTCCCAGCCTCGTGTGTATGACTCGTCTTGTGTTATTCACAGATAGGTCTCCCTTGCGCTCCTGCACATGCACACTTTGATCTGTCCAGCTAAGGACAGAGTAAAGTACTGTAATGCGCAGGCGCGAGAAAAGACCAAAGACCGCTCGCACATGCGCACTATAGTACTTTGATCTGCCCTCAGCCGGGAAGATCAAAGAGCGTATGCGCAGGAGCGCAATGGAGGCCTCTGTGTGAATGACGCAGGACAAGTCATGCACATGGGGCTGGGAAGGAGGACGGCAACTGCACAAGATAGAGGAGGGGCCAGACCAAGAGCAGCGACGCCCATTGGACTGGACCGCCCGCTAGGTGACCATAATAAAAGGTGTTTTACGTTATACAGAGCACTCTGGGCTCTTTTACACAGTATTCTATAGAGTCCACTTTTTGTTGGATCCCTGTCAAACTGCTTTTTAGTTCCAACAAAATCTTATTAAAGAATTTGCAGAATAAACCACATGTATAAAACAGGAATGATAGGGGGAATTAAATATAATACTCTGTAGTGGAAATATTCTAAAGATTAATATATATCCAATTGTGGAAATGTAGGGGAAAAGGAGTGAAATAGGGGGAGAACCAAGGGATGGTGAAAACCAGGTGGGGGGGGGGGGGGATAGAAAGACCATGGTATATCACATTTCTAAACTGAGAAATATATAAATATAAGAAAGTCTTAAGCTTTTTTTTTTTTTTTTTTTAACCCAAAGAGAAAATCGCCTTGTCACATAAAACTGGCCATTTTTCTGTGCTAAGTATCGCAATTTTTCCATGTTTTTCATGGCACTAATGCACGTCTATATTCCTATATTCATTGTTCCACATATTTTAGCACTACAGAGGGCAACGGTCTCTTTTTTTGTTACTATAAATGATGAGAGTTTCGAAATACTTGGATTTGCAATACTCGTAACGAGGACTGTCTAATACTCGCATATGCATTCTGAATAGCATGTGCAATGCAAGTCAATGGGGAAAACTCACAATGTAACGAGTAACCTAAATGCTGCACTATTCGCTACTCGCACGAATAGTGATTAACCCGAATGCCGCACTAGAACTAGACGTGTGAGTAGCGAATAGTACAGCATTTAGGTTACTCGTTACATTGCGAGTATTCCCCATTGACTTGCATTGCATACACTATTTGGAATGCATATGCGAGTATTAGACAGTACTCATTGAGAGTATCGCGAATCTGAGTATTTCGAAACTCGCTCATCATTAATAGTAACAAAAAAGGAGACAGTTGTACACTGCAGTGCTAAGATATGTGGAACAATAAATATAAATATGGGAATATAGACATGCATTACTGCCATTAAAAACATGTAAAAATTGTGATACTTGGCACACAAAAATGGCCAGTTTTATGTGAGCCCAACAGCCAATGGCAATGTTACCTCTCTTTGGGTTATAAAAAAAAAAAAAAAAAAAAAAAGTTTGATAAATATAAGAAAGTTATTTAAAGCCTTATGTATTTCTCAGTTTAGAAATGTGATATACCATGGTCTTTCCCCCCCCCCAATCTCATCATTAGTTACTATGTTTCAGGTACAGTTTACACCTATTCACATTAAAGAGTTAGGCTATGTTCACACTAGAAAAATGATTTTTCTTAAAAAATTTCTTAAGAGTGCACCTGTGTTAAAAAAAAAAAACGCACCAAAAACGCACCTGCGTTTTCGGTGCGTTTTTACCGCTGGTTGCTCCCTGCGTTATTGTGCCAATTATATATGGCAAATAACGCAGTTAGCTGCAGAAAAGAAGTGACATGCTCATTCTTTTTCTTAAGAAAATCTACTGAAAGAATTTTCTTAAGAAAAAAAACGCAGTGTGCGCACAGCTAATTTTTTTTGCCATAGGTTTTGCTGGGGAATGTCTGCAGAAAGGTCACAAGAATTTCTCAAGAAATTTCTGCAGCAAAAACGGACCAAAAACGCAGGTAAAAAACGCAGTGTGTGAACATAGCCTTAGGATGTGCCATCAGTCTTTTTCTTAAACCTCAGAACTAAGCCCGAATAATGCCACTACACCCCCTGACCCATTGAGATCAGTCTCATTTTCCGGTGTTGATGGAATCTGTTCTGTGAACTCGCAGAATGGGTGGGGTGTCTCCCAGGTCAGACCACACCGATAATTAAAAGTGATCGCTCAGCCTATTCATTTACCATCACTTTATGAAATAGGAATATTACTTTTAATAAGGGTTTAAAACCTCTATCCCCTGGCTGCAAATAGTTTGTTTTTTTAAACTGCTTCGCTCACCCTCCTCAGGTCCAGCACTGAGCTCCCGCTGCTCCCAACAGCACCACAACCAATAACTGAGCGTGCGGCTCCGCCAGAGCTTGACAGCATAACCCGCTGAGCTCAGTGATTGGCTGCAGCGCTGACAACATGGCTGCTGCGCTGGAGACTAAGGTTTCCCCACAATCAGAGTTTTTTCACGCTGCAGAATTTCTGCACCTCAGTTTACTTGCACCAGATATAACATGTATGCACCAATTGCTTTGCCATTAGCAGCTTATTTTTGTGTACAGGCATCTGACAGCTCAGAGTAATACAAAGGACATCCGCCCGGTTTTGCATAGACTTACCGTTAATTATTTCTGCATCACGATCCTCATTGTGGAGCCTGAATGAGTGCAGCTGAAAGAAATGTAAGTCTTAACACATTTTTGCTTGCCGGCTCATCCCCAAGAGCTGAAGTGTTGCTGTGCTTGAGTGCGATCCGGCTTTTTGGCTCCAAGGCAACGAGATGACAAGTGCAAGAAGAGAAGAGGCCCGGTCTTCCTTTTCTAGTGCAAAAATAAAAAAATATGACCTCCACTTAGGGTGTTCCAACAAGCCCTGCAAACACAAGCAGAGGAGAGCATTCACAATGGGAGCACAGCCTGGTGTACACATCCGTTTATGAAAATACACAGGAAATAACCAGAATCGCACCAACTTTTATATAAATGACATCAACTTCAAAATTATCTAATGCTCCAGCATCTGTCAGCTGATCCCAGGCCGACGGAGCATCGTCAGCCCACTCTTTTATTGTAATCTGATTAATTGTTAATGCAGGTTGCACCAGATGGGGAATTAAACATATTGCCTGATCACGAAAGAGAAAATACTGGAGTCACTGCAACTGCTGCCTGCCAGCAACGTAACGGCCAGAAACGGCCACCAGCATGTATTGGAACTGCGTCTGGGTCCGGCGGGGCCCCCCCCCCGCACACGCCGCGTCTGGGGCCGGCAGGCACCCCCCCGCACACGCCGCGTCTGGGGCCGGCGGACACCCCCCCGCACACGCCGCGTCTGGGGCCGGCTGGCACCCCCCCCCCCGCACACGCCGCGTCTGGGACCGGCGGGCACCCCCCCCCCCGCACACGCCGCGTCTGGGGCCGGCGGGCACCCCCCCCGCACACGCCGCGTCTGGGGCCGGCGGGCACCCCCCCCCGCACACGCCGCGTCTGGGGCCGGCGGGCACCCCCCCCCCGCACACGCCGCGTCTGGGGCCGGCGGGCACCCCCCCCCCGCACACGCCGCGTCTGGGGCCGGCGGGCACCCCCCCGCACACGCCGCGTCTGGGGCCGGCGGGCACCCCCCCCGCGTCTGGGGCCGGCGGGCACCCCCCCCGCACACGCCGCGTCTGGGGCCGGCGGGCACCCCCCCCGCACACGCCGCGTCTGGGGCCGGCGGGCACCCCCCCCGCACACGCCGCGTCTGGGGCCGGCGGGCACCCCCCCCGCACACGCCGCGTCTGGGGCCGGCGGGCACCCCCCCCCGCACACGCCGCGTCTGGGGCCGGCGGGCACCCCCCCCGCACACGCCGCGTCTGGGACCTTGCTACTAACACATATTTACAGAGGTTTTTGCACAGAGTCCACTAGGGCCCTATAGTAGTGTCCTGCAGGAAACACTACGTGGTGCTCGATCACTTCCTGCACACAGCAAAGTGAATGTCCACTGGATGTGAACACATTGTTGGCTGCAGTACAAATCAACTGAGAATTAGTCAGCAACCTTGTAGGTATCTTTCTGAGCTCCTCCGAAATAAAATATGACCACATCAAGATTCAGGTAAACTCTGATGTGACCCCTTTGTCTGCCTGCGCCAGAAATAAATATTATTATTATTAATAGTTTATGACAGCAACAGCGGGATGAAAGCCAGTCAGACACGGCCAGGAATAGATAGCAAGACCTGTCCCACATATTCCCTTCCTGTTGCACCTGTCAATCAAATAGCAGTGCATTGCTGGAACTTTACTTGCACATATTTCTGAAATAATACATCCAATCTCTGAACAAAAGCTCTGCTTACATTCAGCATCCTAGCACTGGCTTTACTTTATACATAAAAATCCTGGTCGTTTCCCTTTAATGGAAACCAATCATCAGGATTTTCCTATATAACCTAAAGCCAGTGCTATGCTGGCACTATCAGGCTGATTCTATACATACCTGTAGTGGTCAGCTCGGATGTTTAGGTTTTGAAATCCAAGAAAGTAAAGTTTATAAAATAGTCAGCTTCTTGAGTGACAGCAGCTGAGAAGCAGATAATATCTGGGGGTGTATGCATATTTATCCCCTCCCCCTGTTAGAATTAGTATAAGTAATATACAATCAATTTAATTTTTGACTTGCAGGACCTGTGCGAGGTTATACCCATGTGACCAGAAGGGGCGGGGCCTCAGACAACAGAAAAAGTTGGCTCCTGGTATCAGCTTTAATGGCTGAGGCCCCGCCCCTTCTGGTCACATGGGTATGACCTCAGCACAGGTCCTGCAAGTCAAAAATTAAATTGATTGTATATTACTTATACTAATTCTAACAGTGGGAGGGGATAACTATGAATACCCCCCAGATATTAACTGCTTCTCAGCTGCTGTCACTCAAGAAGCTGATGATTTTATAAACTTTACTTTCTTGGATTTCAAAACCTATACATCCGAGCTGAGCACTACAGGTATGTATAGAATCAGCCTGATAGTGACAGTATAGCACTGGCTTTAGGTTATATACAAAAATCCTGATGATTGGTTCCCTTTAAGCAGTCAGATGTTGCACACAGTCATTGATTTTCAAAGGAACCTGTCACAAGGTTTTTCCCTTATGAGCTACAGCCACCACCAGCGAGCCCTTATATAAAGCATTATAATAGTGTATATAAGAGCCCAGGCCGCTCTGTATAACGTAAACACGCCTTTATAATATTCACCGAAGAGGTGCTCTGGTCCGATGGGCGTCGCAGCTCTCAGTCCAGCGCCTCTCCTATCTTGTGCAATCGCCGTCCTCCTGCCCAGCCCCTGTGTGCATGACACGTCCTGCGTCATTCACATAAAAGCCGCCATTGCTTTCTGCGCACTTTCATATGCCCGAATGAGCGCAGATCAAACTGTTATGGTGTGCATGCTTGGGCATTCTTTGACCTGTCCTCAGGCCTGCGCATTTCAGTACTTTGCTCTGCCCTCATCCAGGCAGATCAAAGTGCGCATGCGCAGGAGCTCAATGGAGGCCTCTCTGTGGATGACATAGGATGCATCGTGCACACGGGGCTGGGCAGCAGAACAGCGATCGCACAAAGATTGAAAAGGCGCTGGACCGCGAGCAGCAACACCCACCGGACCGGACTGCCCCCTAGGTGAGTATAATAATAATAATAATAATAATAAATAAAAAAAAAAAAAAAAAAAAAGTGTTTTCTTACGTGCAATAGAGCGGCCTGGGTTCTTATATACTACATCCTGGAGTGCTGTATACAAGGTCTCACCGGTGGTGGCCGCAACTCATAAGGGAAAAACCTGGCGACAGGTTCCCTTTAAGTAGCCAAATAGACAAATAAATGGGGCTCCCCTTTGTCGTCATGTCCTTGCAGAAAAGATGGGTTAAATGGCCTCCTCCTGAAAAAAAAAAAAAAAAAAAAAAAAAAAGAGGGGGGGGGGGGGGATCCAGTCATGATTAGCAGAATGCAGCGCAGAAGGCATCAGGTCGTCCCAATGACCAGGAACCCAAACAATTTCTAGCAAATCCCAGTACTCGTGCAGTGAAGGTGAAGGCGAGGAGCAGCCGTACGTGTGGCGACGCTGGATCCCAGCAGGTGTCTTCACCTAAAATGACTCACTTTTGTGGTTACTGTTGGAAAAGTCATTCATCAGCCGACGACGTCTGCTGACACCAACACAGCCTCTGGGCTTATTGTAAAATTTGGAACATTAGACGTCATCATCGAACTAACAAAGCAAGATCACCTGAGCTACAGATGCAGGAAATATCAGATTGCTGACAGAGCAAAACCTGAATAAACTGCGAGGCTAAACCTATTCAAAGCCTGGGAGAGAACTGCCCGGGGCGCTAAGAGGAGCTGCTGAATATAAGCCATAAATGGGGGAGGGGGTGAACGTAATGCAGACAGAAATCAGCATTTTGTGTAGGTGTTCCTCTCCAGTGCCTTGGCCAGCAGATGTCTACTACTTTTGCTGCAGCTGCATCCCCCTCCTCCCTCACTTTATTACACTATACATGATGCCTGTTTTCTTAGCTTAAAAGTAAAACGTTGGGAGATTTATACTTTAATGTCCACATTCACGAGGATGTGTTCTTCTGACCTTGTGTGCAGTCGCCTGTCCTGACATCCAGTGTCCAGGTTTCAGGTGACTGTTGGTTAGAACATTAAATAAATAAAATTAAAAAAAAAAAAAAAAAAAAAAAGTTATATATAATAAAATCCTGACCTCTACTTTTCCCCAGTGAGTGACCGCTGCAGCCAAGCAGTAACCTCATGACTGAGCGGTGATGTCACTCATACATTGGGACAACTGCAGTCACCGATTGGCTGCAGAGGTCACATCCAAACTTCATATAACCAAAAACTGTCGGGAACGCTGGATTGATCGCCGAGGAATGGGAAAAGGAAATCTTTTTCATTTAAAGTTTTTCACCAGCGCAGCTGCACTTTCCTTGTGTGTGAAGGGGAATTGCAGAGCTGCAGACAGCGACTGGTGCGGGGTGTAACTAATCAATTTCCAGCTAATCCCTTCCTTTACCAGCCAGGATTAGACCTTTTATTTTTGGTAACACACAGCAATGTGGCGGTGGCTTTAGTGCTGCTATGTACAGATGTGTCGGCTCACTGGATCTGTGGTTTCTTTTTCGCGCCAGTACAGACCCCGACACTTATTACAGTGAAGGGCAAAACTGACGACAGTCCCGAAAGCTTCATACAAAAATCTGATCTTCATTAATAACATGGGATATGTTGAGGGGGGTGGGGGTGGGGGGGGTTAAAAGGAGTTGTCTAGTGAAACCAATTCAAAAAGGTTAACTTACCAATCGCTACAGATCACAACGGTGGGACACACCAAAAAAAAAAAAAATAATGCCTGACCGCAGCCCCCATTCATTCCCTATGGAGCCATCAGAAAAAGCCAACTGCTGCACTCGCATATAGCAGCGGTGGAGCATCAACACTGCAAGGGAGTATTAAAGTGCCCCATTCTGCTGATCGGCGCAGGTCCCAGCAGTCAGACCACCTCTACTTACACCAATATGCAAGCTGGATAGGTGATTAAAGGGCGGTTGTCCTATGAAAACATTAAAAGGGAACCTGTCAGGTGCAGTATGTACCCAGAACCACGAGCAGATGTGGGTGTATACGGCTAATCCCTGCCTAACTGTCCCTGTATACACTAGCATAGATAATGGGATCTTTAGAAAAAGTATTGTTAAAGGGAACCAAACATCAGCATTTTCCTATATAAGGTGCAGCCAGTGCAGTACTGGCACTATCAGGCACAGTGTGTACATACCATCAGGGGGCAGCTCGGGTGTTTAGGCAGTGAAATTCAACTTTATAAAGTTTGAAAATTCATCCACTTTTTGATTGACGTGTGCACCTCTCCAGATCCGGTCGGGTTATGCACGTGATTCCCACCCCCCACCGCCTGTTCCTCCCTCTCTCTGGCCGTATGTAAATTTCTAATCTTCAGTTACATGGCGTCGGAGTTGGCGCCTACGCATAGTGCTGATCTCCGACGCCGTGTTTCTGAAGCCCACAGTATTATGGTGCATGAGAGGGCGGCGCATGCGCCCTCGCTTCTTCAGATCTGTTGTGACCGCGGAAGCGCTCGGTCACAACAGGACTGGAGAACAGCTGATCTTACCCCGATTAGCTGCAGCAGACATCTCCTACGATATCATCTGCTGCAGCTAATCGGTAAGATCAGCTGTTCTCCAGTCCTGTTGTGACCGCGCGCTTCCGCGGTCACAACAGATCTGAAGAAGCGAGGGCGCATGCGCCGCCCTCTCATGCACCATAATACTGTGGGCTTCAGAAACACGGCGCCGGAGATCAGCGCTATGTGCCGGCGCTAACTCCGACGCCATGTAACTGAAGATTAGAAATTTACATACGGCCAGAGAGAGGGAGGAACAGGCGGTGGGAAGGGGGGGGCAGGGATACACACCCATAACCCGCCCGGACATTATTAGTAGAGGTGCACAAGTCAATCAAAAAGTGCATGAATTTTCAAACTTTATAAAGTTGAATTTCACAGCCTAAACATCCGAGCTGCCCCCTAATGGTATGTACACAATGTGCCTGATGGTGCAGCCAGTGCAGTACTGGCTGCACCTTATACATGAAAATCCCAATGTTTGGTTCCCTTTAAAGATTTTATATTATGCTAATGAGCGCAGGGACTAGTCCCAAGAGCGTTATATCCCCCAACTAGTCTGCCCTCTTTGCATGTTCGCATGCCCACAGGGGTGTACTAACATGCTATTCAATGCAGCGTCACCAGCGGAGCCGCACGTACCTGTGTTCGCTGTGATCATGCTTCTGAATGCCCGGCACTTCCGGTCATATGCAGTATGAAGCCGGGTGTATGCGACCCAGCTTCAGAGGTCTACTGCGCATGACCGGAAGTGCCCGGTATTCAGAAGCGCAATCACAGCGAACACAGGTAGGCACTGCATCGCTGGTGACGCTGCATTGCATAGCATGTTAGCATGTTAGGAAACCCACAGGTGTGTACTAAGAGGGCGGACTAGTCGGGAGACATAACGCTCTTGGGACTAGTCCCTGCACTCATTAGCATAAGATAAAAGATCTTTAGAAATACTTTTTCTGAATATCTCTTTATCTATGATATTGTATACAGCGACAGTTAGGCAGGGATTAGCAATATCCACCCAGAACTGCTTGTGGCTCTGGATGTATATTGCACCTGACAGGTTCCCTTTAAGTATTAGAAAAATATGGCCTCCCTCTTCCAGAAACTGCATCACACTAGTCCACAAGTTGTAGCTTTACAGGCAAGGTCCATTCATTAAAGAGGGCTGAGCTGCCACTCTACACACCTCCCATGGATAGGAGTGACAGATTTTGGAAAACAGTGGCCATGATCTTCTAACCCTGAAAACTCTTCATTTTTTTTTTTTTTTTTTAAATAAATCTTTATTTTTATATAGCGCTAACATATTCCACAGCGCTTCACATACATCAGGAACGCTGTCCCCATTGGGGCTCAAAATCTAGAGTCCCCATCTGTATGTCTTTGGAGTGTGGGAGGAAAATCGGAGTATCCGGAGGAAACCCACGCGAACACGGGGAGAACATACAAACTCCTTGCAGATGTTGTCCTTGGTGGGATTCGAACCCAGGACCCCAGCGCTGCAAGGCTGCAGTGCTAACCACTGAGCCACCATGTCGCTCATAGTCGGATATCTGCGTCCGTCACTGACAATTATCTGATCACTAGAGCACTGACCGCACTGAGTGATGGACTCCCCGGCTCAGGTCACTGTTCTCCTCCAAAAAGTAAGAGCTTACAAATTATTTTCTATGCTTATTATTTGAATAGAAATGGCCTCAGTGAGTCTATCGCTCTAAGGGCTCATTCAGACGACCGTTCCATTTGTCCTGGTCAGTTTCATTGGGTTTTTTTGCAGACCTACTGACAAGAGCATCTTTTCAATGTCTTTTGTGATGGATCTGATGGCATACGGAAGCACTTCACGTGCCATCAGTTACTACAAAAAACACATTGGTGTCGGTATGTCCATTTCGTTATTATGGAACATGTCCTATTCTGTTCCGCAAATGCAGATTGTGCCACAATACAAGTCAATACACAGCAGTGTGCGAGCAGCGGCGGGGGACGACCAGCGCTGCCGCCAGGAGGTTAGCCAAGTTCATTACCTGCAGTGATTAAGTCCGCTGAACTCGTGTCGTCAGCGCTCGTCACTGAGTTCCATGCCCGCAGCGATATCACCACAAGTCTCTTGAGCGTCCCAAGGCTGTGACTAGCGGTGACGTCACAGGCCGTTCGCGATACTTCACGTGAAAACGCGGAGGCCACTGAACTCCGAGACGAACGCCGACGTCAGGAGTACAGCAGCATTTATCACAGCAGGTAATGTACCTAGATAACCTCATGACATCGGCGCTCGTCATGCCCTGCAGTGACATGGGCTGACCTGATGATATTAGCTCAGGTCACTGCACTGCCCTCCCAGCCAAAAGGAAACACTCTGTTCTTCATTGACTGAGATAATGAGTATGGATCGACGTTGGACCCCCTTATTGGATTACGTCGGACCCAAACTTGTTTTTTTCCTTTCAATAAATTGGTGAAAGAGGGAATGTGTTTTTTTTTTCAAAATTTAAAAATTTGTTTGTTGTTTTTTTTTCTTCTTTTTTTAGTACTACTTGACTGGGTTAGTGATGTCTGGTGTCTGACAGACACCGTGACATGCCTAATGCTAGGGCTTGATGCAGGTGACATTACACAGCTGGTATCAACCCCATATATTACCCAGTTTGGAAAGGGGATGAGCTGGAGCAAAGCACCAGATATGGCGCATCTAATGGATGCGCCACGTCTGGGGCAGCTGCGGCCTGCTATTTTAGGCTGGGGAGTGTCCAATAACTGTGGCCCTCCCTAGTCTGAGAATATCAGACCACAGCTGTCCGCTTTACCTTGGCTGGTGATCCAATTTGGGAGGGACCCCACGTCGATTTTTTTTTTTTTTAAATGATTTATTTATTTGGCTACATACAAGGCTAAACACCCTTTAGTGCCAAATGAAAGGCACTAAAGGGTGCAAGATTACAAAATGCAGAGGAGTGGGACGTTATATATGTCTTTCTCATCTATCCATCCAGCTTTTGATTCGCAAAAAAAAAACAAACAAAAACACCACAGAGGGCACACAGATCGTATACGGAATGGAACAGATGTCACATGGATGCAGGGATCAGCTCCCAGAGCGCAGTGGTGCATTTAACCAGTGTGAGGCCCAGACAGAAGCTCAGGCCTCAGCTCGGTGGTGAGCGATCAGAGAGATGTGTTTCAGGAACCCGAATAATCAACGTCTAGTTACACTTCAACTCTAATATATGGGGATGGTTAAGGACAGTTTCTCTGTATTTAGAATATGAGGCTTTTTCTACAAAATATGAGTAAAGTGTGAAGGGAAAGCTACAGATCACCCAATCCTGCACTGATCGGTTGGTGCTGCTTCTGCTCTACAGAAATTAAGTAGATTAAGAAAAGTGGGTGAGTGATTCCAAGCTCAAACAATGTCATTGAAATGCAGCGCCGCACATCACCCATGAGGGCCCCCCAAAAGTCAGTGCTGTGCGAGGGAAGAGCTTTCCTCTAACCCTGGACACCCAAGGAGGATCTATCCGCTCCCCAGACATCTGCTCTGGTGAATACTTCTACAGCTTTGCCAAGACCCCAGCGTTGTGCCATGCCTCTGTTACTCCTCCTCGACATTTTTAATAAATTGGCAGCCATCACTGTCCAATCAATGTGGTCAGTATTAGACTCTGGCGATACCTTTCTAACAAGGTGTATAGTAACACCCAATAATCAATTTACACATACATTTCCAGGAAGAGTAAGGCTACTTTCACACATCCGGTTTGAGCACTGCGGCTCAATTCGGCTGTGAAAACTATGCAACAGATGCGGCGAAAACACCGCATCCTTTGCATAAGTTTTTTCATGCGGCCCGTCCGTTTTTTTCCGGTTGCGGCATGCTACTGAGCATGCGCAGTGGAAAAAACCGCATGCGGCGAGCGGATCCTTTTTTTTCCGCATCGCGCCGCATCCGGCCTCCATAGGTATGCATTGAAAAATGCGCCGCAGCGGCCGGATACGGCGCAATGCGGCGTTTTTTGCCGGAGCAAAAAACGTTGCAGGGAATGTTCGATCCGGCCGCTGCATCGGCTAAATCTGCCGCATGCAGCAAAAACCGGACCGAACGCAAGCCCCTGCGGCACAATACGGCACTAATGTAAGTCTATGCAAAAAAAAAAACGCAACCGGCGTTACAAAAGCCGGTTGCGGTTTTTCTGCAGAACGCCGTATTGTGCCGCAGAGCAAAAATCCGGATGTGTGAAAGTAGCCTAATAGAGGAACTGCAACACTGCCCAAATCAGGGGGTGAGTAGATGCACTTGTGATATGGGCAGTTGTTAAATCAATTCATCAATAATGGAAAAGCCAAGTGATGGCAGAGAGCCACAGCTCTGTGCCAAGTGTTGGCTTTAGTGGACTGGACACAATCCCCCCCCCCCCCCCCCCCATCACTGGTACCGCACACAGCAGAACGACTGGGGCTGCACCCGTGTGCCCAGAGCACCAGGCTTTACATGTCTAAAGGGTGATTTACACGCTGCGACATCGCTAGCGATCTCTTTAATGATGTGACACGCCAGATTGCAGATGCGATCTGCCGAGATCGCACATCGGCACTACAAAACCGACCTATGTGCGATCTCGGCAGATCGCATCTGCAATCTGGCGTGTCACATCATTAAAGAGATCGCTAGCGATGTCGCAGCGTGTAAAGCACCCTTAAGACTAAACTGAATGGAGCAAGCAGATCGGGGTGTGATACTTTAGGCCATGCTCCTATTTAGCGGGTTTTTTTGTGCAAATTAAAAAAAGCGGCTTCTACAGAACCAGCGATAAGATTTCTAAAATCTCATGCACATGATTTGCTTTTTGTCCCCGTCCTTTAAGTGAATTGGAGACCTGCTGCTTTTTTTTTTTAAACTGCAGAAATCAATTCTTTCCGTGGGGTGTTTTGTTTTATGTTTTTTTTCCCCCAGTATAGAAATCAACGAGAAAGTGTCCGCCTGCAGAAAATGTATATACCCGAAAACGTAGCAAGACAGAGCACACGCTGACTCCATCTGCTCCATTATAGTCAATGGCACCATGCGTCCGAAACACGTTTTGCGGGGGAGGGGGTCGGACGCGTGCCCCGATGGGACCAGTGAACGTAGGTGAAAATGCAATGTGAATGTAGCCTTAGGCTGCTTTCACACATCCGGTTTTTGCTGTGCGGCACAATCCGGCTCTTTGCAGAAAAAAAACAAAACACCACAATCGGTTTTTTTTTGCCGCCAGTTGCGTTTTTTCCGCATAGACTTTCATTAGTGCCGGATTGTGCCGCATGGCCTTGCATTCGGTCCACTTTTTGCCGGATGCGGCATATTTAGCCCATGCGGCGGCCGGAAGGAACGTTGCCTGGCACTTTTTTTGTCCAGAAAAAAAAAAACGCATCGCGACGCATTTTTCAATGCATACCTATGGACGCCAGATGCGGCACAAAACACATCCGGACACCAAATGTGTTTTTTTGCACTGCGCATGCTCAGTAGCGTGCCGCAACCGGCAAAAACCGGACGGGCCGCATGTAAAAACTTATGCAAAGGATGCAGGTTTTTTCGCCGCATCCGTTGCATAGGTTTTAGAGCCGGATTTAGCCGCAGTGCTCAAACCGGATGTGTGAAAGCAGCCTAAGAAAGCAGAGAACCTGGAAGAGTAAGGAGGGTGCAAGGAGAGCAGCGCGTCCGCCATCTACACATCCAGAGCTGGGGGAGAGAAGCCCGGGTGCCCTGTAGGGATCCAGCGCTGCTTGTAATCTATAGGGCACCTGAGAGATGACAAAGTGGGATCCAGACAGACACCAACACCCCTGTCAGCCTCGAAAAAAATCAGAGAAAATAACAGTCACATCGGGGGCCGCGCCATCTATATAGCGCCCAGAGGGATGACGGTGACATCCACTTGTGGCAGGGGAGAATAGGGGCACAGATCACACCACTACAACGGGAGCGGTGAAGACTGATACCAAGAAGTAAATGGGAGGTGCTCCCCAATAATAATGGGACTCTGACAAATACGGCCCCCGTCCCCAGGAAGAAAAATTACAATTCCATTGTCTCCAAATTGATACATACAATCTGGGATCTTCTGGTGACAAGAAATGAAGGGGAAAGGGGGGAGCAAGGAAGGAATCTAGAATTAGGACTTACCATGGGGGGATGGTTCAGGTAAAACACAGCTTAAGCTGAGGGAAAATAGGGGGGCACAACTCATTCCACTGATTCAGAGATTAAAGGGCTTTTTTTTTTTTTTTTTTTTTTTTTAAATGTACGCATTTGTAAATAATATTTGGAGTTGGGTTTCATTAAAGAAATGTTGCACCTTTGATGTGGTCATAAATCAGCTAAGAGGAGCTCAGAAAAGAAGGCAGAATGAGCTCACTAATTGTTTCTCAGTTAACTCCTTCAACAGAAAGCAATAGGCAGTGCTACGCACAACAGATATAAAAAGCAAACGGCGCAACGTTTTTAATCAAACAAAAGCAAAAGTTATTTTTTAGCCATAAATATACATTGTAAAAAATAAAAGCGGTTCCAAAGAGGTGCCCAATAAAAATAAGAGGTGGAGTGATACAGACCGTGCAAGAGATAAGTGAACAGGTCGCACCCCCAATCCAAGACACCCCCCCCCCCCGATCCTCATCCCCCCGGGACTCCCCCATCCACCAGACCCAGGAGGCTCATCGTGCACCCCACCAGGATCCCCAACCCTCATCCCCCCTGGGATCCCCATCCACTACCCCCAGAAGCCTCATCCTCCCCCCCCCACCAACCACCACCCCCAGAAGCCTCATCCTCCTCCGCACCAGGATCCCCAACCCGATTTTTAGCCCCCCCCCCCAAGATCCACATCCCCATCCCCCTGAGGATCTCCAACTCTATCCTCACCCCCCCCCCCTCCCCCGGGATCCACATCCACCACCTCCAATATTCTTATCTCCCCTCCTCACCAACCCAATCCTCACCCACCCTCGAATCCCAATCCCCCACCCAATCTTAATCTCCCCCAGGATCCCCAAACTGATCCACATCCCCCTCCTTGATCCTCATCTGCGTCAGGATCTCCAAACCGATCCTCATCTGCCTCAGGATCCCTAAACCAATCCCCATTCCCCTCCCTGATCCTCATCTGCCTCAGGATCCCTAAACCAACCCTCATCCCCCTGGGATCCCCATCCCCTACCTGATCCTTATCCCCCCACCCCCATTACAGATGTCTGCCCTCTCCCACACAGGCAATATTGGGGGATTAGAGGATGCACTTTCACACTATTCTAGATCAGCCAACTACACTGCCATTATCCTCCCATCTCTAGTCTGATACGGCCAATCATTATCTTGCAGATCACCTGGATCTGTTGACAGATCTAGTCGGGGGGGGGGGGGGGGAGGGGGACTTTTATGGGAGAATTTCACCTATAAAGTCCATGATCCTGGGGCTCTGCTATGACTGTACAGCGATAGATATTGTACAATCTGATTGTACAGGAGGAAATCGCCGCCTCCTCTGGTTTATAGTCGGGACTCCACACACAGAACTATTGGAAATCTATAACATTCCACCAGATCCTATCGTGACATGATGATGACAGATATAGTCGCAATGATCAAACCTCCAGATCGTGCAATCTGATTGCTCCATCATCATTACAGGGGCTCGTTACGTCTAGGGCGAGGAGGACAATACAATGAAGTCCGCGCGGCACAAGTTTCTGTTACGGGCGATGTCGCACACGATTCCGATCCTTACGATCTCTCACTTACCGTTGTTGTTCTAGATGATATCAGTATCCAAGCGGAGACCCTCGGCAATAGCGCGCGGCCCAGACCCCGGCCTCCAATTCCAATCTTTTCCCCGCCCTCGACAGTCAATTCCGGATTCCTTTCCACCACCACCCCGGGGATTACTCCAGGGCCTACCCGTTCCCAGAAGCCTGCTTCCAGTCACCGAGGCGTAGGCTGCCGCTGCTGTGTGTCAGTCAGCGGTGGCGGCGGAGGCTCCTGTGGAGGCAGCAGCGCAGCATCACCCCCTCCGAGGCTGACCGCGACGGAAAATAACGAAGAGGGCGAGACAACGCTGACAGACAGCAACACGCAGCCAATCACAAGTCAGAATAGATGCATTAGCCAATTAAAAGCCGATATGGCCGAGACAGCGTGGCTCAGGTCGGTGCGGTTAGCCAATCAGAGCGCTGTTGGCTGCCAACCATGCGTACAATGGGCGGGACGAGCAGTAAGTTAGGTAGAGATGGGGCGCTGTATAACCCGGTAGCGTTAGAGGGAGGCAGTCAGCGGGTGAGAACCCCGGCGGGAGGTTGTGCTCCAGCTCCGTGCTCTATGTCCCCTTCTCCCCTCCTGCCTTCCCCTTGCTCTCTGTTCCCTTCTCCCCTCCTGCCTTCCCCTTGCTCTCTGGTTCCCTTCTCCCCTCCTGCCTTCCCCTTGCTCTCTGTCCCCTTCTCCCCTCCTGCCTTCCCCTTGCTCTCTGTCCCCTTCTCCCCTCCTGCCTTCCCCTTGCTCTCTGGTTCCCTTCTCCCCTCCTGCCTTCCCCTTGCTCTCTGTCCCCTTCTCCCCTCCTGCCTTCCCCTTGCTCTCTGTCCCCTTCTCCCCTCCTGCCTTCCCCTTGCTCTCTGGTTCCCTTCTCCCCTCCTGCCTTCCCCTTGCTCTCTGTCCCCTTCTCCCCTCCTGCCTTCCCCTTGCTCTCTGTCCCCTTCTCCCCTCCTGCCTTCCCCTTGCTCTCTGTCCCCTTCTCCCCTCCTGCCTTCCCCTTGCTCTCTGGTTCCCTTCTCCCCTCCTGCCTTCCCCTTGCTCTCTGTCCCCTTCTCCCCTCCTGCCTTCCCCTTGCTCTCTGGTTCCCTTCTCCCCTCCTGCCTTCCCCTTGCTCTCTGTCCCCTTCTCCCCTCCTGCCTTCCCCTTGCTCTCTGGTTCCCTTCTCCCCTCCTGCCTTCCCCTTGCTCTCTGTCCCCTTCTCCCCTCCTGCCTTCCCCTTGCTCTCTGTCCCCTTCTCCCCTCCTGCCTTCCCCTTGCTCTCTGTCCCCTTCTCCCCTCCTGCCTTCCCCTTGCTCTCTGGTTCCCTTCTCCCCTCCTGCCTTCCCCTTGCTCTCTGTCCCCTTCTCCCCTCCTGCCTTCCCCTTGCTCTCTGTTCCCTTGTCCCCTCCTGGCCCCCCCCTCTTCCCTGCTGCCCCTCTTCCCTGCTGCCCCTCTTCCCTGCTGCCCCTCTTCCCTGCTGCCTTCTCTGGGAGGCTCAGAAAGTTAAATCTTAAGCTGGGAGCGACAGCGACAACGACGTCGCTGTTACGTCACCATTTTCTGTGACGTAACAGCGACCTTGTAAGTCGCTGTTATGATCGCTGCTTAGCTGTCAAACACAGCAGAAGCAGCGATCATAACGTCGCTGTGCTACATGTGCAGAGAGCAGGGAGCCGCGCTTAGCGCTGGCTCCTTGCTCTCCTAGGTACAGTACACATCGGGTTAATTAACCCGATGTGTGCTGCAGCTACATGTCACAGTGCAGAGAGCAGGGAGCCGTGCGCACTGCTTAGCGCTGGTTCCTTGCTCTCCTTGCTAGAGTATACATCGGGTTAATTACCCGATGTGTACTGCAGCTACATGTGCAGAGAGCAGGAGCCGGCAGTGAGAGCGGCGGAGGCTGGTAACGAAGGTAAATATCGGGTAACCAGGGAAAGGTCTTCCCTTGGTTACCCGATGTTTACGCTGGTTACAGCTTACCGCAGCTGCCAGACGCCGGCTCCTGCTCCCTGCTCGCTTCATTTCGTCGCTCTCTCGCTGTCACACAGCGATGTGTGTGTCAGAGCGGGAGAGTGACGACCAAAAAATGAAGCTGGACATTCAGCAACGACCGGCGACCTCACAGCAGGGGCCAGGTCGTTGCTGGATGTCACACACAGCGATAGCGACGGGACGTCGCTGCAACGTCACAGAAAATGGTGACGTAGCAGCGACGTCATTGTCGCTGTGTGTGACACCAGCTTTAGTGTGCCTCTTGTTTATCGAAACCCTGTCACTTATCTGCAACCTTTTGATCCAGAAGGGGGATGTGGACGAGCTCAAATTTGTGGGGGGATGGAGTAGAGACTTGGGTGTGACTATCCGGGTTGAGGAATGGAGGACCGCTTTTCTCTTCACCCACAAATTTTCTAGGGCTTGTTCGGTCCAGGAAAAGGGTTATAAAATTCTCACCTGCTGGTACCGCTGCCCTCATGCCCTACACGCAATCTTCCCTTCAGTGTCTGACAGATGTTGGCGGTGTAATCACAAGAGGGGGGGGGGATATGTTGCATATACGGTGGAGCTGTAGCCTCATTAACACTAGAACTACTGAGGTAGTCATTTTGACTGCTTTGCACCATGTATTTCTAAATAGGTGTCACGAGTCCAGTAGTTCTAGTGTTAAGCCTTTTTGGAGTGGGGTCTTCTCGGCATACAATAGCATTAGTGGGGAGGCCCTCTCTAGTTCTCCACAAATCGCTCTCTTATCTATCCTACCGGGGTCTGTTAAATCTCAGAAAATGGGACTATTGCGGTTTTGCCTAGCGGCTGCCCGAGCCGTAATCCCCAGACACTGGAGGTCCACCCGTGCCCCCGCCTTGGATGAGTGGCTTGGGGAGATGGCCTCCCTTTACAGAATGGAGAGTCTCACTGCTGAAATTCAGGACGCAACTGAAAAATTTATCAAGATCTGGAGTCCCTGGGTCATTTTTTTGGATTCCCCGGACTTCAGGTCCCTCTTTGGGGCGATTTGAGACTCTACCTAGATTTTCCCTGCTAGTTATTCCCGGCCCTTCCTTGCCCTTCCCCATGATCCTTTCCCCGTCATCATTCACTTTGTCTACTTCCCTCTTTCTTTCTCCCTTTATTTCTTTTCCTTCGACTGACCATTATGTGCCTCTATGGTATGAATGGTAAATCTTTGCTGTTTGTTATAGTTTATGGATTTTATACTTTTATAATGGTTCAAGCCAGAATGATATAAATGTTCTTAAATGATTTTTATTGTAACAAACTGTATATGGCTTCAACCATACAAAGCCTTTCATGTTTCATTGCATTCTTGTTCTTTTTTGTTTTTGTCTGTATTTGGGGGTTTGCCTTGGTCTGCAGCCCTGCTTATTGTAACCAACTTTAATTTTTCAATAAAAAAGATTAAACATAAAGTGTAAATTAAAAAAAAAGTACCCAAAAATGACACCATTCTAAAAACTGCACCCCCTCAAACTGCTCAAAACTATATCTAAGAAGTTTATTAACCCTTCATGTGCTTCACAGGAGCTGAAGCAATGTGGAAGGAAACAAATGAAAATTTTACGTTTTCCCACAAAATTGTTACTTTAGCCCCAAATTTAGCATTTTCACAAAGGGTATCAAGAGAAGATGCTCCATACAATTTGTTGTGCATTTTCTCCTGAGTACACGAATACCTCATATGTAATGGGAAAACTACTTTTTGGGCGCACAACAGGACGCAGAAGGGAAGGAGCACCACTAGACTTTTGGAATGCAAAATTGGCTGAAATCGTTAGCGGACACCATGTCGTGTTTGCATAGCCCATCATGTGCCTAAACCAGGGGTGGGGAACCTCCGGCCCGCGGGCCGCATGCGGCCCGCCATGACCTTTTATGTGGCCCCCGGGCAGATTCCCGGGGGAGGCAGTGCTGGTGCTGACACCGCAGTTTGCTGCCGCCGGCCCTTTAAATCCACACATTGCTGTTTGTGCTGCAATGTGTTCTCCCGTCGGCCAGTGCCAATTGTGGGCGGGTCCACAGCAGCCTCACAGCTTCCTGCCTTGTGTGTCCGCCCCCTGCCCTCCGGAGATCAGTGCCTGCCTTCTCCTTCTGATGCTGTGTGTCCGGCTCCTGCACTCCGGTGATGTGAGTGCAATGCTGCTGTGAGTCCAGCGCCGACCCTCTGCTGCTATATGCCCTGCCCAATGCTTTGTGCCTCCCCACACCAGTTCTGTAAACCCTCTCCCCCAGAGTTGCATGAAACTCTCAGCGCAGTGTGGCCCCCAATGTCCTGTGTGCACCCCTCCCCCAGTCCTGTGTGCAGCCCCCCCAATGTCCTGTGTGCAGCCCATCACCCAGTAGTCCTGTTTGCACCCCCCCAATCCTGTGTGCACCCCTCCCCCAGTCCTGTGTGCAGCCCCCCAATGTCCTGTGTGCACCCCCACACAATCGTATGTGCAGCCCATCACCCAGTCCTGTGTGCACCCCCCAGTCCTGTGTGCACCCCCTCAGTCCTGTGTGCACCCCCCCAGTCCTGTGTGCACCCCCCAGTCCTGTGTGCACCCCCCCAGTCCTGTGTGCACCCCCCCAGTCCTGTGTGCAGCCCCCCCCAGTCCTGTGTGCACCCCCCCAGTCCTGTGTGCAGCCCCCCCCAGTCCTGTGTGCAGCCCCCCCCAGTCCTGTGTGCAGCCCCCCCCAGTCCTGTGTGCAGCCCCCCCCAGTCCTGTGTGCAGCCCCCCCCAGTCCTGTGTGCAGCCCCCCCCAGTCCTGTGTGCACCCGTCCCCCAGTCCTGTGTGCAGCCCCCCAATGTCCTGTGTGCACCCCCACAGAATCCTATGTGCAGCCCATCACCCAGTCCTGTGTGCACCCCCTCAGTCCTGTGTGCACCCCCTCAGTCCTGTGTGCACCCCCTCAGTCCTGTGTGCACCCCCTCAGTCCTGTGTGCACCCCCTCAGTCCTGTGTGCACCCCCCAGTCCTGTGTGCACCCCCCCAGTCCTGTGTGCACCCCCCCAGTCCTGTGTGCAGCCCCCCCAGTCCTGTGTACAGCCCCCCAGTCCTGTGTACAGCCCCCCCAGTGATGTCTGTGCAGCCCCCCCCAGTAATGTCTGTGCAGCCCCCCCCAGTAATGTCTGTGCAGCCCCCCCAGTGATGTCTGTGCAGCCCCCCCCAGTGATGTCTGTGCCTCCCCCCCAGTGATGTCTGTGCCTCCCCCCCAGTGATGTCTGTGCCTCCCCCCCAGTGATGTCTGTGCCTCCCCCCCAGTGATGTCTGTGCCTCCCCCCCAGTGATGTCTGTGCCTCCCCCCCAGTGATGTCTGTGCCTCCCCCCCAGTGGTGTCTGTGCCCCCAGCCCCGCGTGTGGTGTCTGTGCCCCCAGCCCCGCGTGTGGTGTCTGTGCCCCCAGCCCCGCGTGTGGTGTCTGTGCCCCCAGCCCCGCGTGTGGTGTCTGTGCCCCCAGCCCCATGCCCCCAGTTAATTAATTGCTTCACCCAATATAGCAGGGTCATTTAAACATTGATAATTTTGTGCGGCCCCCGAAGGTTGGTAGAAATTTCCAAATGGCCCCCGACAGAAAAAAGGTTCCCCACCCCTGGCCTAAACAGTGGAAACCCCGTAAAAGTCACCCCATTTTGGAAACTAGACTCCTCATGTAACTTATCTAGATGTGTGCTGAGCACCTTGAACTCCCCAAGTGCGTCTCAGAATTTTATAACCTGCAGACGTGAAAATGAAATAAAAATCAGATTTTTCCCACAAAAATGGTCTTTTAGCACCAAATGTTGTATTTTCACAAGGATGACAGGAGAATATGCACCATACAATTTGTTGTGCCATTTCTCCCGAGTACACAAATACCCCATGTGTAATAGAAAACTACTGTTTAAGAGCACGGCAGGGCTTGAAAGGGAAGGAGCTCCATTTTGGTTGGACTAGATTGCGAATGAAGTCACATTGAAGATCCCCTTAAATGCCAAAACAGCAGAAACCCCCACAAGTGAACCCATTCTGGAAATTACACCTATCAAGGAATTCATTTTGGAGAGTAGTGAGTAATTTTAACTCTCAGGTGACTCGCAAAATTGTATAACATTGGCTTTTGAAAATAAAAACTTACCATTTTTTCTACTAAAATGTTGCTTTGACCCCAAAGTTTTAATTTTTAAAAAGGGTAATAGAAGAAAATGGACTATACAATTTGTTGCACAATTTCTGCTGAGTTTGATAATACCACATATGTGGTCAAAAACTACTTTTGAGGCACAGTGCAAAGCTCAGAAGGGAAGGAGCGCAATACTGGGGTTCAGATTTAGTTGGAATGGTTTGAAGGTGCCAGAAAAGCAGATCCTCCAAAAGTGAGCACATTTCACAAAGTACACCCCTCAATAAATTAATCTAGGTGATCAGTGAGCATATTATCATTACAGGTGTGTCACAAAATTTCTTACTATTGGGTAGTGAAGAAAAAAATATATACATTTTTCCTAAAATAGTTTGCAGACTCCATTTTCAGAGCCAGGACAGCAGAAACCCTCTCAAGTGACCACATTTTGGAAATTACACCCCTCTAAGAATTCATATACGGGTGAAGTTACATTTATGCCTCTTTAAAAAACTCATGGAGTCAAACATAGTCAATGTTGCAGAATTTAAAATTGCAAATAAGCCTTTGTATTGCCTTATACATTGAAGAACTGTTGTTGACTGCTGTTTTGTGCACGCCTAAAAAGACACATATAAAGATGGACAAAGCCAGAACACAGGCCAGAGAAGAGTTCAAAGTGACACTCTCTTCCTCATTACAGTGAATTTTCCTTTGAAAATTTTGTCTGAATCACGTTTTTCAGAGATTTATATGTAATCACCCATCTAAGTGCTCAGCATAGAGCGCAGGATAAATGTGAGCCACACCTTACTGTGATATTTGGGAGTCGGAATAAACAGATCAACAGCAGTGAATATGGACCAGAATGAAAGTCAACTTTCATTCAGCTTTATTACTTTATTACTTTTTTTTACGCTCTTCATCTTGTGGTATAAGTGATAGTGGGGTTTCATTCCTCAGGTCAGTACAAGCGATACCTTATTTATTTTTTTAGGTTTTGGTACTATCACACTGCTTTTTCACAAGATAAATGTTTTTTGCATCACCAACGTTTGAAGACTAGTTTTTTATTTTTCTGCTGATAGTTGGCAGTCAACTTTTTGCGGCTAAAAGAGCCTTAAGGCCCATTTACACGCAACGACATCTGCCCTGCTCAGGGTGGGTCAAAGTGCGCCTGCGCAGGACTTCAATGTCTCACCATCTGCCTGTGTGCACTTTTTTTATGCTTATTGTTTTTTTGTGTTACACTTGATTTATAGTTTAGGGTGCAGTTAAGGACACTCAGGGTCAGCCGATGTTGAGCGGAGGCGCCATTGGTTAACTTTAGGGTGCCAACATCCACGGTCAGACAGGGGCAAAACATGGTCAGATTTAGGATACTCCTAGTCAGTATAGGGACCTGTGGTTAACCCCTACAGCCCCCGGGCACTTTCTGTTTTTGCGTTTTTGTTTTTTGCTCCTTTTCTTCCGAGAGACGTACCTTTTTTATTATTCCGTCAATCTTGCCATATGAGGGCTTGTTTTTTGCGGGACGAGTTGTAATTTTAAATGAAACCATAGGTTTTACCATATATTGTACTGGAAAACAGCAAAAAAATTCCAAGTGTTGAAAAACTGCAAAAAAAGTGTGATCGCACAATAGTTTTTGGGATGTTTTATTCACCGTGTTCACTATATGGTAAAACTGATGTATCTATGTGATGCCTCAGGTCAGTGTGAGTTTGTAGCCACCAAACATGTATAGGTTTACTTGTATCTAAGGGGTTAAAAAAAATTCACAAGTTTGTCCAAAAAAAGTGGCGTACGTTTTGCGCCATTTTCCGAAACACGTAGCGTTCTCATTTTTCGGGATCTGTGGCTCAGTGACGGCTTATTTTTTGCGTCTCGAGCTAACATTTTTAATGGTACCATTTTTGCGCAGATGCTATGTTTTGATCGCCTGTTATTGCATTTTGCGTAAAACATGCGGCGACCAAAAAACGTAATTTTGGCGTTTGGAATTTTTTTGCCACTACGCCGTTTACCAATCAGATGAATTGATTTTATATTTTGATAGATCGGGCATTTCTGAACGCGGCGATACCAAATGTGTATATTTATTTATTTTTTTAACCCTTTAATTTTCAATGGGGTGAAAGGGGGGTGATTTGAACTTTTTGGTTTTTTGGTTTTTGTTTAATTTTTTAAAACTTTTTTTTTACTTTTTTTTTTTTATTTTACTAGTCCCCCTAGGGGGCTATAGCGATCAGCAATCCGATCGCTCTTATCTATCTGCTGATCACAGCTATACAGCTGTAAACAGCAGATTCAGTCACTTCCGGTTTGCCTCTGCTCCGTGCCGAGGAAAAACGAAAGTGAAACTTCGTAGCTGCAGGCGTCATCACATGACCCTGTGCTACGATGGCAACCACCGAACGTCACGTGATCACTCACGTGACTTCCGGTGGGGGCGGCGGTAAGTAAAAACATGGCCGCGCACATATAGATCTCGCTGCCAGACTTTGACAGCGAGATTTAAGGGGTTAAATGTTGCGAGTGGAAGCGATTCCACTCGCAACATGCAGGCACACATGTCAGCTGTTGAAAACAGCTGATATGTGTGCCGACCGCCGCCTGCCCGTGGCAGGGGGCGGGGCTTAACGGGACACGATCCTTGACGGATAGATCCGTCCAAGGTTGTGAAGGGGTTAACATCTCACCTTGTTTGAGTGGAGGGGATCAGTCATAACAGATGTAGAGACAGAGATCCTAATTCCAGCGATGTATCACTTACTGGACTTCCTGGTGCAGTTTTGATACAATCACTGTTTTCTCTGGTGCAGATCCAGCACTGCTCAAAATGCTCTATGTAAGCCAGCCCACATCACTGATTGGCAGCTTTCGGTGTACACTGTACATAGGCAGACGACTGTTAATTAGTGGTGTGTGTAGGGGTTGCCCAATTCACTTGGCGGCACAAGACAGTGCACATCCAGCTGAAATACATTGCCGCACAGAGACCCGTCGAGTTCCTGGCCTTCAATACAAGCTGCCAGCGTCCTTGTCACTGAGGGTGGCCATGACAATGATGTCATGCGCCGCTATAGCACAGCCGTTGATGTTAGCTGCCGGCCACTGTGTTGGCTGCAGAGAAGGACGCCACATTATGTGGGGGCCAAGAAGGGTGAGCACAATGTTTGTTTTTTTTGTGCGGTAGAGACAGAAGGGAGCGTTTCAGTGACAAGCAAAAGGATAACAATTTGTTTAACTTTTGATTTTCAGGCTCCATAACTCACCATCCACTACATCTTTGGGCATGAGACAACCTTTATTGTATAGACAGTCATCTTGGCTATCTCATACATAAATGTGACTTGCAACTATTTAGCATATGATTAGTTATGCAGATTCTTGTCATGTCATGGACATATATACCAGGAAGTGGCCAAGGATAAGGACATGTATACCAGGGTGGGGCCATATATATCAGGATAGGGCCCAGAATAAGGACATATATATCTGGATGGGGACATATATTCCAGGATGGGGCCTAGGAAGGGGACATACAGTTAGGTCCAGAAATATTTGGACAGTGACACAATTTTCGCGAGTTGGGCTCTGCATGCCACCACATTGGATTTGAAATGAAACCTCTACAAAAGAATTCAAGTGCAGATTGTAACGTTTAATTTGAAGGTTTGAACAAAAATATCTGATAGAAATTGTAGGAATTGTACACATTTCTTTACAAACACTCCACATTTTAGGAGGTCAAAAGTAATTGGACAAATAAACCAAACCCAAACAAAATATTTTTATTTTCAATATTTTGTTGCGAATCCTTTGGAGGCAATCACTGCCTTAAGTCTGGAACCCATGGACATCACCAAACGCTGGGTTTCCTCCTTCTTAATGCTTTGCCAGGCCTTTACAGCCGCAGCCTTCAGGTCTTGCTTGTTTTTGGGTCTTTCCGTCTTAAGTCTGGATTTGAGCAAGTGAAATGCATGCTCAATTGGGTTAAGATCTGGTGATTGACTTGGCCATTGCAGAATGTTCCACTTTTTTGCACTCATGAACTCCTGGGTAGCTTTGGCTGTATGCTTGGGGGCATTGTCCATCTGTACTATGAAGCGCCGTCCGATCAACTTTGCGGCATTTGGCTGAATCTGGGCTGAAAGTATATCCCGGTACACTTCAGAATTCATCCGGCTACTCTTGTCTGCTGTTATGTCATCAATAAACACAAGTGACCCAGTGCCATTGAAAGCCATCCATGCCCATGCCATCACGTTGCCTCCACCATGTTTTACAGAGGATGTGGTGTGCCTTGGATCATGTGCCGTTCCCTTTCTTCTCCAAACTTTTTTCTTCCCATCATTCTGGTACAGGTTGATCTTTGTCTCATCTGTCCATAGAATACTTTTCCAGAACTGAGCTGGCTTCATGAGGTGTTTTTCAGCAAATTTAACTCTGGCCTGTCTATTTTGGAATTGATGAATGGTTTGCATCTAGATGTGAACCCTTTGTATTTACTTTCATGGAGTCTTCTCTTTACTGTTGACTTAGAGACAGATACACCTACTTCACTGAGAGTGTTCTGGACTTCAGTTGATGTTGTGAACGGGTTCTTCTTCACCAAAGAAAGTATGCGGCGATCATCCACCACTGTTGTCATCCGTGGACGCCCAGGCCTTTTTGAGTTCCCAAGCTCACCAGTCAATTCCTTTTTTCTCAGAATGTACCTGACTGTTGATTTTGCTACTCCAAGCATGTCTGCTATCTCTCTGATGGATTTTTTCTTTTTTTTCAGCCTCAGGATGTTCTGCTTCACCTCAATTGAGAGTTCCTTAGACCGCATGTTGTCTGGTCACAGCAACAGCTTCCAAATGCAAAACCACACACCTGTAATCAACCCCAGACCTTTTAACTACTTCATTGATTACAGGTTAACGAGGGAGACGCCTTCAGAGCTAATTGCAGCCCTTAGAGTCCCTTGTCCAATTACTTTTGGTCCCTTGAAAAAGAGGAGGCTATGCATTACAGAGCTATGATTCCTCAACCCTTTCTCCGATTTGGATGTGAAAACTCTCATATTGCAGCTGGGAGTGTGCACTTTCAGCCCATATTATATATATAATTGTATTTCTGAACATGTTTTTGTAAACAGCTAAAATAACAAAACTTGTGTCACTGTCCAAATATTTCTGGACCTAACTGTATATAGCAGGAAGGGGCCAAGGATAAGGACATATATCTGGATGGTGACATATATTCCAGGATGGGGCCTAGGAAGGGAATATAAATAGCAGGAAGGTGCCTTGGATAGTCAACATATTTACCAGAAAGGAGGATATATTTACCAGGATGGGAACATATTTACTGTATTAGAATGGGGGACATATTTACTAGGCTGGGGGCATATATACCAGGATAGGGGACATATTTACCATGATTGGAACAGCACCAGGATGAGGAACATATATACCAGGATGGGGAATGGGGAACATATTTAGCAGGAAGGAGCCCAGGATGGGGTATTTTAGAACAGGATGGGGGACATTACGACATAATGGGATGAGGGCAACTCATATGTCTTTATGGGATTTAGAATGCCACAAGGGCCCATACATCTGACCAAAATGTGGGGGCCCAAATATTGCATCGGGGCCCATTGGCTCTAGTTACGCCACTGCAGAGGATGATATGCTGCAGAGAACATTGATTTTTTTTTTTTTTAAGCAAGCTTAAAAATCATTTTATCTGATTAACGAGCATTACGCTTTGTTGGTTGATTTCCAGCCTGTTTAGACTGGACGATACAGAGTAAGGGACTGCGTCAGATCTAGGGACCGAACTTCGTATCGGAGTGAGCTAATGAGAAGCATCCGGATAGTAGCAGTCAGGGCCCGAATGGCTTAAAGCTTTTAATGGTAAAGGGCCAAAACGCAAAAGCATAAGAGACTGTCCTGGGCGAGAGGTCCCAGAGAATCTGAAGGCTTGAAGATTGAATCCTGCCATATTGGCAAAATTCCAAACCCTCTTCTCTACAAGGAGAATCAGACGCAGAACCCCAGGGAGGGTAGAATGGTTTCTGCGGACTGCGCTGTGGAGCTAAGCTGGCTTGTGCTGATTTTGGCTGTACCTGTGCGAAAAGGAGCATCCCAGATATGTCTGAAGAAGCTGTGCTTAAGGGTACTCTGTGTTACTGAAAAGTACGAGAAGTTGTGTGCCCGCTACTGGTGTGTGTGGTTGTCAATGAAGGATTGTTGAGCAGTTTGTAAAGAACTGGGGATCTCCATTTCTGAGTAAGGCGTCATCTGGTGCTGACCAGCCGAAACCATCGGCCTTACGTGGCCTACTAGGGGCGTACCTCTCCTAAAACATCGATACACACACCCAGCCAGAACCTCATCTTTCATGTAGTGTGCCGGGACATTAAGGAGCAACAACTTGCCCACAACTTCGACCCCGCGCCACGCTACACTAAAGGGTACTTTACACGCTGCGACATCGCTAGCGATTGCTAGCGATGTCGAGCGCGATAGCACCCGCCCCGATCGTACGTGCGATATTTGGTGATCGCTGCCGTAGCAAACATTATCGCTACGGCAGCGTCACACGCACATACCTGTGCAGCGACATTGGTGTGACCGCCGAACAATCCCTCCTTCAAGAGGGAGGTGCGTTCGGCGTCACAGCGACGTCACCGCGACGTCACTAAGCAGCCGTCCAATAGAAGTGGAGGAGCGGAGATGAGCGGGACGTAACATCCCACCCACCTCCTTCCTTCCTCATTGCCGGTGGATGCAGGTAAGGAGATGTTCGTCGTTCCTGCCGTGTCACACATAGTGATGTGTGGTGCCGCAGGAACGGCAAACAACATCATACCTGCCGCAGCAACGATATTAAGGAAAGGAGCGACGTGTCAACGATCACCGTTTTTGGACGATTTTGCGATCATTGATCGTCGCTCCTTGGTGTCACACATTGCGATGTTGCTACCGGCGCCGGATGTGCGTCACTAACGACGTGACCCCGACGATATATCGTTAGCGATGTCGCAGCGTGTAAAGCACCATTAACACAGCTTGGGAAAGTGGCTGTGTCCCCTTTAAGATTACAGCTGAGATTTTGTATGGTTGGTCTCTGCCTTCAGCTTATGATCTGCAAATGGCTTTTGTACAGAGACGAGAGGAAAAGGGTGAGACAATCAATACAATAAGATCTATTAACCCCCCCTGCCATAGAGATAGTTCTGTTTCATATAACTTGTTCTCTGCAGCAGTATTTATGGCTAGAACAGCTTGTCCCCCTGCCATAGAGATAGTTCTGTTTCATATAACTTGTTCTGCAGCAGTATTTATGGCTAGAACAGCTTGTCCCCCTGCCATAGAGATAGTTCTGTTTCATATAACTTGTTCTTTTTTTTTTTTTTTTTTCCTTTTTTTTTTTTTTTTTACTGCACTATTCTAAGTCCTGTTGTGTATAAATACGTGACTCTTCAGATTTTGTGTTATACCATGCCTGATGAAGAGACCTGAGTAGTCTCGAAAGCTTGCAATTATTACCATCTTTTCAGTTAGCCATTAAAAGGTATCAACCACTGAGGACTCTCTGTTCTTTTAAACAATTTTTTTATTAACCTCATATCAGTTTATCCGGAATGAAAAGCGTAATGGGAAACTGACTGTGCATTTGCTTCTTCTCTTCATCTCTCTTTTTTTTATTAATAAAAAAAAGTCATACAGATTCAAAAATATACAGGCGCTCTGAATCTGAGCAGATACTTTGCTACAACCCAAATCAAAAATATCAGGAAAACTGTTTCTTCCTCCCGACAGCACTGTCAGGTCTCCAGATCGGGTGGAAATATTCAATTAATTTTTGTGACTTATCCCTTATATTGCTTGGAATGGTACACTGCAACTTTGGTCATAACTTATGGAGATCACAATGATGCACATCACATCTAATCATTGCTTCCAACCATCCAGGATACTGCGTATTCCTGAATCTGGGGAGCTGTTCCACTGTTCTCAGAGGTCGAGGGTATGTATGTCTGGAGCCCCGCATTACCTTCAGGTCGCCTCAAGGTCTTCAGGGACTCCACGTGTTGGGAATCTTCTGGCCACAGGTTAGTCAGGTTAACTTCAATGGGAATCGTGACGCCAATCTCGGTAATTGCGGTCAGGAGGGCGACCGCCACTGCAGTTTAGCGAGCGCCTGGGGCGGATGGTAAATGCAGTCAGTTGTTGTGGCCTCCCAAGAGTGAGGTTGGCCCCAGGGCCCAGTGTAAGTGTGTAGTACCACAGGTTGCAGAAGAACTCACACACAAACAGCAATGTCTTTCAGGGTTTTTACTCACTTTCAGATGGTAGCTGTGAGTCAACCCGGGCGATGCTGTGATGAACCAGGTGTAACCAAGTATCCCTCCGGCTGATGTAGGGGTGACTGCTGACTCGCCTTCCTAGCCCTTCTTGTTTTGAGGTGACCCAACTTGGAGTACTGCGGGGTCACCCAGGTAAGTCACAAATGCCATTCTCCCCTTTCTGGCCCGTTTGCTGACAGCGTGGACCAAGGATAAGATGGCTCCAGGCTCGATCCTCCTTATGGGCCCCCTCGTTGCTGTTGATGCTGCGGACTCTGTGTAGGTTGGTGAGGCACATACAGTACCCTCACCAGCAGGTTTAGCAGGCGGAGTAAATGGGTTCCTGCTCTAGGGGCCTGTTTTCCCGTGCGGGCTAGGTCTACCGGTAGTCCCCTTACTCAGCCACCTCTTGCTACTGCCCTAGGTGGATTTCAGGCGGCACCACTGTGTAGCCTCTCTCCCCCGCCAGCAGCCACTACAGGTGCAGGGTCTGACAGGGTCCTGCTCCACTGCTCTACCCTCAGACGCGGCTCCTCCACTTCTTCTCCTTTGGCTGCCAATGCACACTCCCTGTCTCCAGTCCCACTACCCACCACTAGCTGGGATGCGAGGGCCATGCCCCCTCCCTGGGTCTGCCCAGGGGTCCCCTCTACCTTGTGTGTGTTCCTGGTTACTTCGTGTCTGTGTGTCCACACCCTAATCAGCCATCAGGATTACCTGTTTTGTACTGACCCAGACGTGGGTGCAATACTCAGTGGCGCCTGACCAGGTCAGGGGCGCCACACATGTCCTCATTTAATGGAGGAGCAGGGAATCATCGGATCCCTACTCCACCATTCCGTCTATGTAAAGACCAAAGGTCATGCTACAACCTTCATGCCACGTGACTGGGCAGGAGAGCCCAAAACCAGCTCAGTCAGTGGGGCAGGTATGCAGGCGAATGGGGTGTTTGTTTAAGGGCATTATACATTGAGTCGGCAACTGTGGGGACAACATACTATGTAGAGGGCTGTAGGATATTGTACTATGTGTGGAGAGGGGCAGTAGGGCTTCATATTGTGTGTGTGGGGGTCTCTGGATTTCATCATACTTTGTGGTGGGCTGTGGGGCATCATAATGTCGGGGACTAAGGGTTGGGAATGTACTATATGTGCATCATACTGTGTAAGGAGGCATTTTGGGGGCATCATACTGTATTTGGTGGCCATGAGATGGGAATCGTACTGTTTGGGAATACTAATGGGCTTCACTAGGAGCAATATTTCTGTGTGAGCACATATGATGGACATCTTGATGTTACTATGTGGTTACGTTGCAGCACACAATGCAACGGTTTCCAGAAATACAAACCTGCTAGATTTTTGGTCGCAGATCATCATTGTCAAAATCATGTGCTTTTTTAGAGCAAAATCAGAGCTCTGCAATAGTTGTCCAGACAAATTCCACAAATTTTATGGTCAAGTACCTAAGACATGATCTCAATTGTAACCAAAATTACAGAAATTCACCCCTATTGAGCGAGGCCGCGCACGGCTAGTCGGCACATGATCACATATATGTAAATCACATACTTGTGGTTACTCTTGCGGCGGATACTGGAGAATCCTAACAGTGTGAGGTCGGCGTGCTGTGCGGATTCACAAGAGCGAAGTCACAAGGAGTAGCCGCCGGCTTTCATCACAAACCTGGACAATCCCTTTAAAGGGAACCTGTCACCAGGTTTTTCCCTTATGAGCTGCGGCCACCACCAGTGAGCCCTTCTATACAGCATTCTAGAATACTGTATATAAGACCCCAGTCCTCTCTGTATAAAATAAAAAACAATTTTATAATACCTACGGGTAGTCCGATCCGACGAATGTCGCTGGTCGCGGGTCTTGTGTACTGCCCCGCGGGCTCGGCTGCGACCGCTGAGCCGCTCGGATCCATGCTCGTACGGTGGGTGGTGGCTCGAGCCTCTCACGGACCCGGGGGTCGCGCCGCTCTGCATGGGGGTTGGCGCAGGGACTTGACGGGGAATTTCCACGGCCGGGGTCGCGGTGGTTTGGTTTGGGATGTAAGTTCGTGACGCCACCCACGGGTTGTGGTGAATAGATGGACACCACTGCTGCCGTTAACTAGGCCTCCCGGGGATGGTGTTGCGCAGCCTGGTGTTGACCCCTCCGTGGGTAGGGGAGCGATGGTCCCGGGGGCCCGAGTTAGGTAGGTGCTGAGGCGTGGGTGCGGGCGTATGCGGAAGCAGTGCGGCGTGGTGCGCGGCCTGAAGGCACTGGTGTACTCACTATGACAATACACTGGAGTCTCTCGTAAACCAAACGGGATGATGAATGGGGTCCGCAGCCGGCTGCAGCTTCTCCCAGAACGGGTTGGTGGTTTCCGCCTTTCTCCTGCACCTTTTATATGAACGTTTGACTCCTATGCCTAAGCAACGGTAGTCCGCTCCCCGGCTTGCTGGTTGTCGGAAGAGCCCTGTTGTAATACTTATATATGTTCTGAGGATTTCGATAGTGTAGGGCAATGAAAATCAGAGACGAGTTCCTGGTACAAGATGTTTTATAATATGTAACCACGGTAGATACACAACGGAAAACACAGCAGTACAAATACACAAAATACCTTTCCGAAACGGAGCGAAGGGAATTCCCGGGGCCACGCACCGGACTCCCCCAGGAAGACCACCAGAGCGAACCCCTATACAGGGACTGTCCGGCAATCACCCCGGAAGGCCTAAATGCGCCGCAGCCGGGACACAAGGGGCAAGCGGTAAAAGTCCAGGAGTGTCCGTACGGAATGATTGTCCAGAGTGGTTACGAACCAGAGAGAACCGGGCAGAGTGCTGACCGAAGATGGCAGACGGAATCCGGGCACAGCTTAGAGAAACCGGGTAAGGTCCAGAGTCGGTCGGTCGGTAGTCTTTAGGAGGATCCAAAGGCAATCAGGATTAGCAGCAGCAAAGCAGGAGCACACAGCAAGCAGTATACTCAGGCACTGGACTAGGCTTAGAGGCGGCCTTTTAAGCAGCTGGACAGGAAGTAGGGCAACAGAACAGTAAACTCCATGTTAACCGAGGGCAAGCTCATTCAAAAGAGAACTGGAAAACCTGGAAACCTGACACCTGTTTGCCCTCAGACGCTGGCCTTTTGGGTCTCTATGCCTTGGCGGTGGCTTTACCCTGTATGGTTGGGCTGTTGTCTTCTAACAGGTCTTGTGTGGGATAGGTCCTAAAGTCCAGTCCTCAATCAGTTGATTTGACTCGGCCCTGTCAGTTCGGGGCTTTGCACTGGGTCTGAGTACCCCTCCTGGTGCTCCGGTTTCCAATCGGTTCCCCGGTTCGGTACCAGCGGGCCACCGCCCGACCCCGGTCCCTACAGTTCTACTGGCTGTAATCCCAGCTCCTGCAGGCGGCCACCACCGTCTGCCTCCTTGCCAAAGGTGACTGGGCTCCGACCCAGCCACCTGAGTAGACTCTTGGCAGGCCTGGTCACAGGTCTGGCCTTGAACTCGTCCTCCCTCCTTCACTGTCAAGGCTACTCTCTAGACTGCTCTACAACTTCTGTCTGAACTTGTGTATCTTTTGCCGCCTCCAGGCCTGTGAACTCCTCGGTGGACGGAGCCAACCACCTGACTCCGCCCCCCCCCCTGGTGTGGACATCAAACCTGGAGGGTAGTGACAAAGGTTTCTTGGTTGGCTGCTGTCACCTACTCAGGGAGGGGGGTGGTGTGTGTGTGTGACTACCTGGGACGACCTGACTAGTCCAGGGCGTCACACTTGCGCTTTCTCTCTGCTGTGATTGCCTTCCTCCTTCTACCCAGCCCAGTGTGCATGATGTGTCCTACGTCATCCACACCGAGGCCTCCGTTGTGGTCTTACATAGGTGCACTTTGAACTTCCCAGCTGAGGGCAGATCAAAGTACTTTAATGCACAGGTGCGAGGAAAGGCCAAAGACCGCCTGCACAAATGTGCTACAATACTTTGATCTGCCCCCGGTGGCAGATCAAAATACGTATGCGCAGAAGCGCAATGCCATCCTGTGTGGATGGCATAGGATGCGTCATCCACACTGGGCTGGGAAGAAGAAGGATGGCAATCGCACAAGATGGAGGAGGTGCGGACCGACAGCAGTGACACCTATCGGACAGGAACACCCCCTAGGTGAGTATAATAAAGGGTTTATTACGTTACACAGCGGCCTGGGCTCTTATATACAGTGTTCTAGAATGCTGTATATAAGAGCCCACTGGTGCGGGTCACAGCTCATAAGGGAAAAACCTGGTGACAGGTTCCCTTTAAGACTGGTATACAAAACAACAGCATTAATGAACCGGGCCAAAGTTTTCAGATTAAATTTTGGAACTATTTGTCCATCTGAGTCACATTTTGTACATATTATCACGTCTCCTTTGGTGACTCACAGCCTGAAATCTTTGGCTGATCAGGTGATTATAGGCTACATCGGGCTAATTGGCATGTGGCAAAAGCTGTGCAAAGACCTGACTGCGGGCTTCAGCGTGATTCATGAGTTCTCATACGAATAGATGTGGTGTGTCATAAAGGGAAAAAAAAGATTTTTTTTCTATTTTTTAAGAGGATGGATAACCTAAGTATTTAAAGAATATAATGAATGTAATGCAAAATAATTACTATACGCCACAATTACATAACAATAACTGGGATTAAATTAAAAATGATTAAACGTTGATAATATTTTTAACTCCTTCGCGCTGCGGCCAATTTTTATTTTTGTGTTTTGTTTTTTCCTCTCCTTCTTCCTCAAGACATAACTTTTTTATATTTCTGTCCACATGGACATATGGGGCTTGTTTTTAGTGGGACGAGTTGTACTTTTGAATGACACCATTCATTTTATCACAAGGAAAGGAAGACATTCAATCTCCAGACTCTCACAATGCTAAGTGACACTCAGGGCCCAAACCTGTCCCAAATATTCTATATTGGACAACGTCCATGATAGCTGCTATGACAAGCACGGAGGTCTTTTGCAGACTTCCTATTGGGGTCCCATGATCATGTAATTAATAAAATATCACGCCCCATGCTGGCATGTCTTAAATTCCACTGTCAGTTAGACAGCTGGATTTAACAGGTTAACAATCATGGGCAGAGCTCCGCTCAACCTCAATTGTTAGCGGCAGGTTCTGGCTGTAATATACAGACATTACCTGCCGAGTATGGGGGAACGCTCACCCCATGAGCTCGCGCCATACACCCGCTTCTGACTTGCACTGTACATTTGTGGTGGGTGTCGTGAAGGAGTATGGATACCTCTTGACTCTCAGCAGATGATGTCAGAGGAGAGGAAATCAGACTTTTGGGTTGTTAAAGGCCAGATTTTTTGTTTTCAGTGGAGATAGCTTGCAAACTCAGCTTCAAAGCTGTCTGGCACACTGGTCCTGGCCATTTTCAGGGCTCTTGCACTCCTTCGATACTGCCTCAGCTTGCAGCATGGGAGAGCACACAGTTCAGACAAGTGGGGCGACCATGCTGCCGATCCAAAGTATCAATTTTCATGAGCGTTAGGCCATTTGCGCACTAGAAAGTGACTCTTTCTCAAGGAAAATCCGGACCCTCCTAACAAATCCCGCACCTGTGGTAAAAAAAACGCACCAAAACCGTAATGAAATCCGCATGCGGTTTTGCTGCGGTTGGTGCCGATTTGCCAAGGTTTTGCCGCAGGTTGGTCCGTGCGGATTTTTACCATTATCTATAGCAAAAACCGCAAGTACCTGCGGAAAAGAAGTGACATGCTCATTAATTCCGCAGCGGAAAATCCACGGGTAAATCCGCAAGTATAAAAAAACGCAGTGTGCGCACAGCATTTGTTTATACCCATAGGTTTTGTTGGGGATTGACTGCAGAAATGTTAGACACATTTTCTGCAGCAAATCCGCGGTAAAATCCATGGTAAATCCGAAGGGTGCGCACATAGCCTGACACCTCTGGCAATGAGAAAGCCAAGATGCAGAGGATAGAATATTAAACAGCCTCTATAAACATTGAACTCTAAGGATATGTGCCAAGAGAGGGGGTTTTTAGCAGTTTCTGCTTCAAACACCATAAGAATCGCTTATAAAATTCTACTCAGATTCTTCCTATTTACTTTAGATTTTTGAAAAAAAATGTTTTAACCAAAACAGATTTGAGTTGGATTTTTTTTTTTAGATTAATTTGTGGGTTTAGAAGAAATAGAGAGGAGAAATGGCTCATAAATGGAGAAAGAATCAGATTTCTCTGATAAAATATATTAAAAAGTTTCTTATTTTCACTGGAGAAGGAGTGATGGTAGATAAAGAAGTTGGACCCTTTACTTACCGACTCAACAGTCCAGTTGGTAACATCCCTGGCACTCTGGTTGTCTAATGTTTTGATAATGTACAGTACAGACCAAAAGTTTGGACACACCTTCTCATTCAAGGAGTTTTCTTTATTTTCATGACTCTGAAAATTGTAGATTCACATTGAAGGCATCAAAACTATGAATTAACACATGTGGAATGAAATACTTAAAAAAGTGTGAAACAACTGAAAATATGTCTTATATTCTAGTTTCTTCAAAATAGCCACCTTTTGCTTTGATTACTGCTTTGCACACTCTTGGCATTCTCTTGATGAGCTTCAAGGGGTAGTCACCGGAAATGGTTTTCCAACAGTCTTGAAGGAGTTCCCAGAGATGCTTAGCACTTGTTGGCCCTTTTGCCTTCACTCTGCAGTGCAGCTCACCCCAAACCATCTCGATTGGGTTCAGGTCTGGTGACTGTGGAGGCCAGGTCATCTGGCGTAGCACCCCATCACTCTCCTTCTTAGTCAAATAGCCCTTACACAGCCTGGAGGTGTGTTTGGGGTCATTGTCCTGTTGAAAAATAAATGATGGTCCAACTAAACGCAAACCGGATGGAATAGCATGCCGCTACAAGATGCTGTGGTAGCCATGCTGGTTCAGTATGCCTTCAATTTTTAATAAATCCCTAACAGTGTAACCAGCAAAGCACCCCCACACCATCACACCTCCTCCTCCATGCTTTACGGTGGGAACCAGGCATGTAGAGTCCATCCGTTCACCTTTTCTGCGTCGCACAAAGACACGGTGGTTGGATCCAAAGATCTCAAATTTTGACTCATCAGACCAAAGCACAGATTTCCACTGGTCTAATGTCCATTCTTTGTGTTCTTTAGCCCAAACAAGTCTCTTCTGCTTGTTGCCTGTCCTTAACAGTGATTTCCTAGCAGCTATTTTACCATGAAGGCCTGCTGCACAAAGTCTCCTCTTAACAGTTATGCTAGAGATGTGTCTGCTGCTAGAACTCTGTGTGGCATTGACCTGGTCTCTAATCTGAGCTGCTGATAACCTGCGATTTCTGAGGCTGGTGACTCGGATAAACTTATGCTCCGCAGCAGAGGGGACTCTTGGTCTTCCTTTCCTGGGGCGGTCCTCATGTGAATCAGTTTCTTTGTAGCATGTGATGGTTTTTGCCACTGCACTTGAGGACACTTTCAAAATTTTCCCAATTTTTCTGACTGACTGACCTTCATTTCTTAAAGTAATGTTGGCCACTTGTTTTTCTTTACTTAGCTGCTTTTTTCTTGACATAATACAAGTTCTAACAGTCTATTCAGTAGGACTATCAGCTCTGTATCCACCAGACTTCTGCACAACACAACTGATGGTCCCAACCCCATTTATAAGGCAAGAAATCCCACTTATTAAACCTGACAGGGCACACCTGTGAAGTGAAAACCATTTCCGGTGACTACCTATTGAAGCTCATCAAGAGAATGCCAAGAGTGTGCAAAGCAGTAATCAAAGCAAAAGGTGGCTACTTTGAAGATCCTAGAATATATGGCATATTTTCAGTTGTTTCACACTTTTTTGTTAAGTATTTAATTCCACATGTGTTAATTCATAGTTTTGATGCCTTCAATGTGAATCTACAGTTTTCAGAGTCATGAAAATAAAGAAAACTCTTTGAATGAGAAGGTGTGTCCAAACTTTTTGTCTGTATTGTATGTGTAAAGGTAAAAAAGGGGACAGCACTGCATGTAATTCAAAAGTGCAGAGGGGTTAAGAATGAGAATGAGAGGATCAGCAGAGGGGGACATAGCTTGGATTGTGAACCCTACTATAAGGGTGCTAACTTTTTAAGATAAAGAGGCATCTGTGACACTATTTAGGGTATTAAATAAATCAACTGCTTTATGGTCTTAAATTTAGGGACCAAGAAAAATGCATCAAAAACAGTAAATACTATAAAATCTATAAAATGGTTAACGAGTCACATTATAAGTTGTAGATTCAGTATTTCCCGAAGTAAAGTAACTAATTGCTTACATAGGTGAGAATGGAGGCATAGCAATAAATAATTTAAGGAATTCTGTCAGAAATGTGATGTGCCTATGCCTGTGCCTTGTATCCAGATAAGAAGATACTATTAACATCTGACGGAGATAAACACACCTGGAACTGCACTTTCTCAGAAGCTGGGCTACGTGTTCAGCGCTTTCTAGAAATCCAAGCTATTGATGAGACCAGTTTGCCAGACATTAATACCTGAGCATGAAACAATAGAAAGACTCTATAACCCACAACCATGAATGCACATCCCCATTGTGGCCAACAGTAATTTTAATTAATATAATATTATTATATTAATTTATTATGTATTAATATATTATATATAATAGATAATCATAATATATATATATATATATATATAAAATATTATGATTATATATATATATTAATTGAATTTAATTATTTAAATAATAAAAATTGAAATAATATTTTTATTTTCTTGTACAGTCTCAAAACGTATATATGTGAAATTAGAAAATACCTAAGGCCCACAAAAATTAATAGTTCATACTCAGTTTTAGTTTGCAAAAATTTGAAACTTACGGCATATATGGACCAATGTCAGAAATGATTTATTGTAACACTTTTATATACTGTGAAACTCAATATTCCTAATCATACTGAGCCTCTTAAAGAGTCTCCAACAATCCTAATTATACTGAGCCTCCTTAAAGAGACTCTGTGAGGACATAGGGATATATTCTGATCTATTAAGCCATATTCCTATAGCCGCCTTCTTGTCATATCTCGTTGTGTGTGACTGGGCCTTAAGGCCTAAGGAGGCTTCAATCAGTATGCTAATTAACTTGAGGAAATTGTCTGTTAGCCAGTGGTGTGACAAAAGGCGAACTCCTATGAAATGGAAATTAGATGAGCTGGTTAAGCCTTGAGAACAATAAAGGGAAAGGAAGACCCCCCTCTGTGACGCTGCAGAAGAAGTGACAACCTAATTAGAGGCATCCTGTACACCTGAGACAGACAGGCACCAGGAATAAAGGTTTAATATCTCATGAGCCGTGCTTCCTATAAACATGTCAAGCAGAAATATCGCATCCAGGCATTCTGACGATTCTAGCACATATTTTATATAGGTGTGGGACCTCTGTAGGTATCCCCAACTTGATATTGGCCAGTGGGGTACCAGCAGACTAATCATGTGTCCTATCATTGTGAAGATAAAATCATAACTGTAAATATTAAAGCATTGTCGTCCGCCTACGACCTTCCCAGGCAAAGTTATGGCCAATAAACACTTTGGGATATTATTTTAGACTCAAGACAGGGGTGGGGCACTACTCCCCTGTGAGGTCACCAGGGGGAGGGGACACGGATTGTAGCCAGTTTGATAAAGACAGTGGGAACATTCTTGGTTTGTCTTTGCTCGGGGGCCATGCGTACTATACACATGTGAGGAAGTCCATGAAACCCTGGTCGAACGGCGCCCCCCTGTGGCCAGACGCATAAGGTAACTGCTTGATCTGTATGCCTGCTTGTGATCCATAACTTACCTGTAAATGTACTGTGACCTATATATATATATATTCTGTAAATTCCATATTGTATATATTGTAGTTTCTAGTGTGCCTTAGGCCGATTAAAATATATAATTTAATCTTGGGCTATTCTGTTATCTCAATCCCGAATTCCACGTCTGTGTGCTCGGCGTAATAGTTATCATAATCGATTGGTGGCAGCGAGTTTATGCCACGTATCATTGTGGGGCAACCAGTGAGATCTGGGGAGGCTTAGATATATTCCATCCGCAGAGGTCGGGGGAATATATACCTTACTCTCACCGGGAACCCTTCAATCATCGGCATAGTAGAATATCGGCCTCCTTGCTTATTGTCGGGCAATTCCATAATTGGCCTAACTATAAGAGGGGCGCTAGAGAGCGCGTCACGTGCTCGGTCTGTCGGGTGGTGGAAAGGGGGGCTGTAATGTTCACTTCCTACCCCCCGTTTCATGACAGGATCCAATTGGCGGGCCGAGAGGCTATGGACAATACCAATAAGACTTTTGCTGGCTCGGGCGAAGGCCAAGGCTCATCCTATGTGTCTACTATCCATCGACGCTGAGAAGTACTTCGACTGGGTTAGCTGGAACTTCATGTTGGCCTCTCTGCGCCAGGTGGGGCTGGGGAACCGGTTTATTGAGAGAGTCTTGGCCTTATATAGGGCTCCTACGGCTAATGTCAGGGTCAATGGGTTCCTCTCCTCCCCATTTACAATTAAAAATGGCACTCTGCAGGGTTGTCCCCTCTCTCCTCTCATTTACGTCCTAATAATGGAACACCTAGCAACCGCCATTAGAAACAACCCAAACATTCATGGGATTCCTAGTGGAGGAGGGCAATGTAAGACAGCATTATTCGCGGATGATCTCCTCCTTTATGTTTCCCAGCCCCGTATCTCCTTTCCTTCACTAATTAAAGAGTTCGAGAAATTCGGTCACCTCAGTAATTTTAAAGTAAACTACTCTAAAACGGAAGCTCTTAATGTCAATCTACCCACTAGAGAAGTAACTCACTTGAAAGATAACTTCCCCTTCAAATGGCAGGCCTTGGCACTGACCTACTTAGGGGTTGTGGTTCCAGCTGATAGGTCCAAATTATTTCAACTCAACTATATACCCCTCTTAGACAAGACCCTTAAAGACTTAACAAATTATGACAAATAGAAGCTCTCTTGGTTCGGGCGAATCAATGTTTTAAAAAAATGGATATTCTCCCACGCTTCCTATACTTATTGCAGACAATCCCCATAATTCCTCCCAACGTTTTTTTCTCCAAACTTCAGTTGGCTCTTAATAAATTTGTATGGGGGGGGGCGGCAGACCCAGAGTTGGAATTAACACACTTTACAGAGCTAAGGAAGACGGAGGAGTGGGATTGCCTAATTTCAAATTATACCATAGAGCAGCAGTCTTAACGCGCCTAATAGATTGGCAGTTCCATAGCTCATCCAAACAATGGGTAAGCTTGGAGCAGTAGTGCTCAGAGATTCCATTGAGGTTCCTTCCCTGGATCGGACCGGACCGCATGGGGTTTATAAAGTCGGAAGCAGAACTTATGAGGGCGGCCTTAAGGTTCTGGGACTCGGGAGGTGGGGTCATGTCACAGGGTCGGGGCCCCATCTCACACTTGTTCGCCAACCCGGATTTTCCCCCGGGAATGAAAGTTGAGAAATATCTCGGGTGGAGGAAGAGTCAAGATACCCGATTTTTTCATATACTTGAGGGCTCAGAGCTCCTTCGTCTCTCTGACTTGACTACCCTGGAGCAAAGAGCCCCTTCCACATGGCTAGAATATCTCCAACTTCAGTCCTTTCTAAAAGACCAGCACAGAAACAAGGCTTACTCATCTATGCCCACGCCATTTGAAAAACTTTTTCTCCATCAAGATCCCACCCGGACATACCCTTTCACTAATTTATAAACTCATTACCCAAAGGAGTAACAGCCAGGGGTTTCATTTCCTTGAGAAGTGGTAGAAAGATTTAAGCTTGACTATCTCAGAGGAGGATTGGAGAAAAGCCTTTATATTTACTCACAAATTTTCTATTGCCTGTACCTCGCAGGAAAAAAAACTATAAAATCTTATCGCGGTGGTACTGATGCCCAGACACCCTTCATTCCATTTTCCTGTCTGTATCAGACGGATGTAGGCATTGTGGTAAAGAGAGGGGCACTATGCTACATATATGGTGGAGCTGCAAAGCTATCAGGAAATTTTGGTTCTCTGTCTTCTCAGTATACAACCAGATAAGTGGCGACAATTTACCTGCATCCCCAGAGGTTGCCCTATTGTCGATCCTACCCGGATCCATCAAAGTGCAGAAATCGAACCTACTTCGCTTCTGCCTTGCAGCAGCGCGAAATCTGATACCTAGGCACTGGAGATCCCCAGGAGTTCCGAGTATGGCAGACTGGTTCACATAGATGACTAAGGGGTACTTCTCACATAGCGAGATCGCTGCTGAGTCACGGTTTTTGTGACGCACCAGGGACCTCATTAGCGATCTCGCTGTGTGTGACACTGAGCAGCAATCTGGCCCCTGCTGTGAGATCGCTGCTCGTTACACACAGCGCTGGTTCATTTTTTGGACGTTGCTCTCCCGCTGTGAAGCACACATCGCTGTGTTTGACAGCGAGAGAGCAACGATCTGAATGTGCAGGGACCAGGAGCCGGCGTCTGGCAGCCTGCAGTAAGCTGTAACCAAGGTAAATATCGGGTAACCAAGCGAAGCCCTTTCCTTGGTTACCCGATAGTTACCTTGGTTATTAGCGTCCGCCACTCTCAGGCTGCCAGTGCCGGCTACCTGCTCCCTGCACAAGTAGCCGGAGTACACATTGGGTAAATAAGCAAATTTGCTTATTAACCCGATGTGTACTCTGGCTAAGAGTGCAGGGAGCCAGCGCTAAGCGGTGTGCGCTGGTAACCAAGGTAAATATCGGGTAACCAAGCACTTAGTTACCCGATATTTACCTTAGTTACCAAGCGCAGCATCGCTTCCATGCGTCGCTGCTGGCTGGGGGCTGGTCACTGGTCGCTGGTGAGATCTGCCTGATTGACAGCTCACCAGCGACCATGTAGCGATGCACCAGCGATCCTGACCAGGTCAGATCGCTGGTGGAATCGCTGGAGCGTCGCTAAAGTGTGACGGTACCCTAACATCTGTAAAATGGAAGACCTGAGAGCGGAAAAAAATGGCTCAACGGAAAAATTTGTTTGGATGTTGTTCTTGGACTCCCCTTCCTTCAGGTCTTTATTTGAGATTGTGACTTAAATGATTCCACCCCCTTGCTCGATAGGAGAAGAGGGATAAAAACTAATCCTAGGCCGGACCCCTTGTATGCTACCCTATGCGAGCGCTGGAACTAGCATTGAACAATCTCTTTTTGGAACCCCCTGATCCTTTTCTTTTCCCTCTTTCTTTACATTCTCCCTTACTTTTCTTCTCTTTCTTTCCTCGTTAGAAAGCCGCCTCTCTATCTCTCTCTAGGCTCCTTACCCTTTCTCTTCTTCTGGTTTCTTTTGGACCACTCCATTCAATACAGCTACAGTTAATTTAGTTTGTTCTTGTAGAGACCTATTACTTTTCTCAGGGAATCATTCAGTATACGTGGTCTCATTAATTTTGTATTTGGTTTTTGGTGTAACCATATAATTGATTTAAGGTGATATTAGTCGATCATTCATACTGTTATTTATCTTCTGTATTTCTTGAAAATTTTAATAAAAAAAGATTAAACATAAAGAGGCTCCAAGGGGTCTTTATGGAGTGTGTACAGGGTTTAGAACTTGGTATTGGGGTACTCTATTTGGAGCGCATTCATTCTATGTGCTGAAAGACATTCCTTCACAAATTGTATTAGGCTTCCCTTGGTTTCCAACAGTCGACCCCTGTCCTACTGGACCCCAGTGCAGCTACACAGTTCGCACACCTGGCGGATGGAAACCATTGTCGACTGATGGCGGATGTCAAGGGAAATAAGGAATCTGATATTGGATTTTAAAAGGCCAAGCTTTTTTTCACTCTGTCTATATCTTCCAGCAGCTTAATTCTTTCTACTCACTTAAATAAATATGCACATTGAGCCGAGCTTGCATGTTTATGGTGGAGTCAGGGACAGGGGAAGGTGGGGGGAGCTGTTCAGCCTAGAGCTACACTGACAAGCAAAAGGGTAACAATATGTTGAACCATCCACTACAGCTTCGAATGTGAGACTACCTTCATTTTATAAACATCTTGGTTATTGGATACATAAATTTGACTTGCAACGATTTACCATATCATTAGATATGCAGATTGTTGTATCTTTACTGTTTTGCTCCTAAAAATATAAATCTTAAATAATATTACTTTGTTAGTATTTTGTAAATCCACCTTTGGCTTTCAACACTGCCTGAATCCTTCTGGGATCGCGATCAGATTCAAGCATGTCTCAACCAAAATCTGATCCCAGGTCTCTTCTACACATTCTCAATGTTCAATGTACATGCTGGTCGACATACTTGGGTATGTATACAGCTTTTTCTTCAACTCTACCCTGAAGTGTTCAATTGTGTTGAGGTCTGTGGACTGTGCAGGCCAAACCAGAACCTTATTGTCATTGAAACATTCTTCACCAATCTCGACATGTATGTTGTTGTCCTGCTGGAACACTACGAGTTATATTGTCCTTTTCATACCCATAGTCCTCAAGTGTATGAAGTAACTCGACTTGGATACTCACATATAGCTCAGCACTGAGGCCCCCTTCTATTCTGGTCAAGTATCCAACGCCTTTGGCTGTGAAACCACCTCATATTATCAGGCTTCTTCCACCAAGCTTCACGGTTCCTTTAATTTCTCAATCCATTTGCCCCTTTTTCCATGTTTCTTCCAGACCAATTTGCTCCCATTGGAGCCTAGTCTATTGAGTTTTGTTTTATTGCTCCAAATCACCCGTTTCCAATATTCTACTGTTCACTTTTCATACTTTTTTGCAAACTCGAACCGACGCTTCTTATGATGATATTGACGTTGAGGCTTCTTCACATTTTTTCGGGCCACCATTCCAGACTTGTGTAACATGCGTCGCATGGTGTTTGCATGGACATCTGTGATCTCACTATTATGAAGCACACGAGCCGCCTCCACTGCGGGTTTGTTGTTCCAGAACTGATAGATCTAGGGATGAGTTAACTTGTTGACTCCAAGATTTTGCCTGGATGACCACCTTTTGGCTTTTGAATGGATGGATGGATGGACTTATTCGTATTCTTCCAACTGTCATGGCTTGTACATGCTGCAGTTTGGCAATTTTCTTGGCCAAGAGACCGCTATCGATGAGCTGGATGATGCAGTTTCTCTTTTCTTGGGAAATCTTCTTCATGACTGCTCCTCGATTTGAACCAGTGATCTCTTGCTTGGAAATCAACCTAATAACACATTGAGCTATTAGGGAATGTGAGAACAGGTTGCAATTTGTAGTATACAGGAAGATTTTTTTTCCCACCGACAGGAGCAAAACAGTAACAATGCCAAACAGTGACATGACAAGAATTTGCATAACTAATCATATGCTAAATAGTTGAAAATAAAATGTATGTAGGAGATAGCCAAGATGATTGTCTATAAAATGAAGGTAGTCTCACGTTAAAAGCTGTGGTGGATGGTGAGATATGGAGCCTGAAAGTCAAAAGTTCAAAACATTGTTACCCTTTTGCTCATCAGTGTATGTAATCTGTATGGCCAGCTTTAGAGATTTGCTTGGGTAGCTTTTACGCAACAATTAACTCTATTAAATACATACAAAAATAGATAACTCTTCTTAAAAACACACTCTGAAGTGACCTTTGGTTGCTTAAGTTTCTTACCTGACTACAATATAAACACACTAGACAGCAAAGGTTATTTTATTGTAAGACAGAAAGTTCAGTGTGTATATAGAAAACAGGTATTGTTACTATTTTGTTTATTGTGCACAATGTGTAATCATCATGTTATGGTCGGGGGAGAGGGGATTTGCCATTGTCTGTGTATTCTGTAGAGTTTGGTTCACCTGTCCTGCTAACTTTTACAAAGGGACACAATTCTGTTGTTGACCTGAGGGCATATCTGTTACCTGTCTGGGGGAACAAGTCTTCTAATCTTACAGAAGCACTCTCAGCAAATTCTGTATCCCCTATTATGTAAATTGTTTCCAGCACCACTCCGGCTCTATTCTGTGTCATGTGAGCGCTCAGAGACCTCAGAACAAGTCTAAAGGGGGCTTTACACACTACGATATCGTTAATGTTTTATCGTCGGGGTCACGTTGTTAGTGACGCACATCCGGCGTCATTAATGATATCGCAGCGTGTGACACTTACCAGCGACCTTAAGCGACCTCAAAAATGGTGAAAATCGTTCACCATGGAGAGGTTGTCCCAAAACCAAAAATTGGTAATGGTTGATTATCGATGTGGTTCGTCGCTCCTGCGGCAGCACACATTGCTATGTGTGACACCGCAGGAGCGAGGAACGTCTCCTTACCTGCCGCCGGACGTAATGCGGAAGGTAGGAGGTGGGCAGGATGTTACGTCCCGCTCATCTCCGCCCCTCCGCTTTAATTGGCCGGCCGCTTAGTGAGGTTGCGGTGACGTCGCTGTGATGCCAAACGTCCCTCCCCCTTGAGGGAGGGATTGTTCGGCAGTCACAGCGACGGGCAGACCAGATAAGTGTGTGACGCTGCCGTAGCGATAATGTTTGCTACGGCAGCGATCACACGAAATCTCATGCAGGACGGGGGCGGGTGCTTTTGCATACGATATCGCTAGCAATGGCTAGAAATATCATAGCGTGTAAAGCCCGCTTTACATTCTGAAAACGACTTCCAGTCCAAATATAGACCCGGTGTGATCCATTTAGTTCCTTCCAGTCCACACATAAACCCGATGCGATTAGTTTGAGGTCATGTGATCCAGATGACGTCTGGAGCAGCGGTAGAAACCGTGAAAATTGCAATTGGTAAGTGCATTGTGTATGTATTGAGAAGGCGCCATCCCGGAGGGTCCATGCTTCTATCCTCAGCATGGGCGTGCATTGACCTGAAGTCAGCTACTTATGGTGTTGAGCAAGCGATCGTACCCGCCCCCGTCGGTTGTGCGTCACGGGCAAATCGCTGCCCGTGGCGCACAACCTCGCTTAACCTTGTCACACGCACTTACCTGCCCTGCGATGTCGCTCTGGCCGGTGAACTGCCTCCTTTCTAAGGGGGCAGTTCGTGTGGCGTCACAGCGACGTGACACGGCAGCCATCCAATAGAAGTGGAGGGGCGGAAGATGAGCGGGACGTAACATCCCGCCCACCTCCTTCCTTCCTCATTGCCAGTGGAGGCAGGTAAGGAGATGTTCGTCGCTCCTGCGGTGTCACACACAGCGATGTGTGCTGCCGCAGGAACAACGAACAACATTGCTAATAAGCAGAAAACAATTTTTTGTTTCAGTACGACCTCTCGCCGGCAAACGATTTTGACCGCTTTTGCGATCGTTTAAGGTCACTCATAAGTGTCACACACTGCGATATCGTTAATGACGCCGGATGTGCGTCACAAACAACGTGACCCCGACGATAATTCATTAACAATATCGTATCGTGTAAAGCCTGCTTTACTCATTGTTAACTATATGATGCTTTGCAACCGATTTTGGCACATATGTTGTGAATTTGAGGGCTATTAATTTTGTTCTTTCTTCCTTTAATCTGCACCTTATATATTGCTGATTACCGGTTTTTTTCTTCGGATTATAAGACGCACTTTTCTTGGCAAAACTTTGGGAGGAAAATGAGAGGTGCATCTTATAAGCTGAATATAGCTTACCGGGAGCTGGTGGGCGTGCTGGAGAGGGGTCACAGGAGGCAAGGGGCACTTCTGCGGGCTGTGCTGTGTGCAGGGCTGTACTGCGGGCTCTGCTGCAGTGTGCTGTGTGCTGGGCTGCACTGTGGGCTGGGCTGCGCTGCAGGCGGTGAGGCAGGGGCCACCATTTGTCGGTGGTGTGAGTTTCAAACAATGGCACGCAGAGTGCGTATGTAGATATAGCTCTCAGCACAAGATCTCATCTGTGCATACGCCGCCTCCGGCCCATTGATCTCTCAGTGCGAACTTGGAGGTGGCGCGTACGCAGATGAGATCTAGGCTTGTGATAGAGCCAATAGCTCAATCTGCACATGCGCCGTCTCCAGGCACTATTCCTTTGAAGCTCGCACTGGCGACATTCAGGATGGTAGCCACTGCCACACCTCCCGCAGCACAGCAGAGCCTCTCAGCATCGGTATCCTCAGCAAGCATCTGGGACACCTGCTTCACTGACGTCAGCATCGTCCCACTTCGGCACCGCCCCTGCCTCCTCCGACCCTGCTCCACCACCGCTACCGCCCCCCTTCGGTAAGACACCACTGGATTTTAAGACGGACCCCATATTTTTTCCCTCTACATTTGGGGGGTGTCTTATAATCCGGTGCATATTATAAAAGAAAAAATATGGTAATTCATATTAGATTAGAAGTTATAAAAATTATTCAGCTCTTGTGTTTTTACTATAAATATATCTAGTGTTCTCTCAATATATGAGGGCTCATCTTTTCACGCCTTTGTAGCTTTCAATAAAAGTGTTCAATACTTTTTCCCTGTGTCATTTCTCATTATTACACATACAGTTAGGTCCAGAAATATTTGGACAGTGACACAATTTTCGCGAGTTGGGCTCTGCATGCCACCACATTGGATTTGAAATGAAACCTCTACAACAGAATTCAAGTGCAGATTGTAACGTTTAATTTGAAGGTTTGAACAAAAATATCTGGTAGAAATTGTAGGAATTGTACACATTTCTTTACAAACACTCCACATTTTAGGAGGTCAAAAGTAATTGGACAAATAAACCAAACCCAAAAAAAAATTTTTTATTTTCAATATTTTGTTGTGAATCCTTTGGAGCCAATCACTGCCTTAAGTCTGGAACCCATGGACATCACCAAACGCTGGGTTTCCTCCTTCTTAATGCTTTGCCAGGCCTTTACAGCCGCAGCCTTCAGGTCTTGCTGGTTTGTGGGTCTTTCCGTCTTAAGTCTGGATTTGAGCAAGTGAAATGCATGCTCAATTGGGTTAAGATCTGGTGATTGACTTGGCCATTGCAGAATGTTCCACTTTTTTGCACGCATGAACCCCTGGGTAGCTTTGGCTGTATGCTTGGGGTCATTGTCCATCTGTACTATGAAGCGCCGTCCGATCAACTTTGCGGCATTTGGCTGAATCTGGGCTGAAAGTATATCCCGGTACACTTCAGAATTCATCCGGCTACTCTTGTCTGCTGTTATGTCATCAATAAACACAAGTGACCCAGTGCCATTGAAAGCCATGCATGCCCATGCCATCACGTTGCCTCCACCATGTTTTACAGAGGATGTGGTGTGCCTTGGATCATGTGCCGTTCCCTTTCTTCTCCAAACTTTTTTCTTCCCATCATTCTGGTGCAGGTTGATCTTTGTCTCATCTGTCCATAGAATACTTTTCCAGAACTGAGCTGGCTTCATGAGGTGTTTTTCAGCAAACTTAACTCTGGCCTGTCTATTTTTGGAATTGATGAATGATTTGCATCTAGATGTGAACCCTTTGTATTTACTTTCATGGAGTCTTCTCTTTACTGTTGACTTAGAGACAGATACACCTACTTCACTGAGAGTGTTCTGGACTTCAGTTGATGTTGTGAACGGGTTCTTCTTCACCAAAGAAAGTATGCGGCGATCATCCACCACTGTTGTCATCCGTGGACGCCCAGGCCTTTTTGAGTTCCCAAGCTCACCAGTCAATTCCTTTTTTCTCAGAATGTACCCGACTGTTGATTTTGCTACTCCAAGCATGTCTGCTATCTCTCTGATGGATTTTTTCTTTTTTTTCAGCCTCAGGATGTTCTGCTTCACCTCAATTGAGAGTTCCTTAGACCGCATGTTGTCTGGTCACAGCAACAGCTTCCAAATGCAAAACCACACACCTGTAATCAACCCCAGACCTTTTAACTACTTCATTGATTACAGGTTAACGAGGGAGACGCCTTCAGAGTTAATTGCAGCCCTTAGGCGGGCTTTGCACACTACGACATCGCAGCCCGATGCTGCGATGCCGAGTGCGATAGTGCCCGCCCCCGTCGCAGCAGCGATATGTGGTGATAGCTGGCGTAGCGAAAGTTATCGCTACGCCAGCTTCACACACACACTCACCTGCCGTGCGACGTCCCTGTGCCCGGCGGCCCGCCTCCTTGTTAAGGGGGCGGGTCGTGCGGCGTCACTGCGACGTCACACGGCAGGCGGCCAATCAGAGCGGAGGGGCGGAGATGAGCAGGATGTCAACATCCTGCCCACCTCCTTCCTTCCGCATATCCTACGGAATCCGCAGTGAGGCCGGTAGGAGACGTTCCTCACTCCTGCGACTTCACACACAGCGATGTGTGCAGCCGCAGGAGCGAGGAACAACATCGGACCGTCGCGTCAGCGTAATCATAGATTACGCCGACGCTGCACCGATGATACGATTACGACGCTTTTGCGCTCGTTAATCGTATCATCCAGCCTTTACACACTGCGATGTCGCATGCGATGCCGGAAGTGCGTCATTTTCAATTTGACCCCACCGACATCGCACCTGCGATGTCGCAGTGTGCAAAGTGCCCCTTAGAGTCCCTTGTCCAATTACTTTTGGTCCCTTGAAAAAGAGGAGGCTATGCATTACAGAGCTATGATTCCGAAACCCTTTCTCCGATTTGGATGTGAAAACTCTCATATTGCAGCTGGGAGTGTGCACTTTCAGCCCATATTATATATATAATTGTATTTCTGAACATGTTTTTGTAAACAGCTAAAATAACAAAACTTGTGTCACTGTCCAAATATTTCTGGACCTAACTGTAATTTATGGACATCTATGGTTTAATTTCTTTGCCTGTGTGGATTGGATGGGTTGTTACTGACATCCGGTGAGAATTGCATGTCAATAGCACCTATAGATATATATTTACTTAGAAAATTGGTGATGTGCTCAATACTTATTTCACCCAGTGTATATATTTTTTTACTTTTTGTGAATCTTTTCCTTGTGTCCTTGATTTTTAGGTGCATACTGTATATTTAGAAGGGATTAGCTTATTACATTTTTCTGGGAGTGCTTCTTCAAGATACTTGGTGTAATTTATTTTAGATTTGAGATTATATGAAGATTAGATTTTACAAAACCAAAATTGATCTGGTGTTCCCTCCATAATCACTTTATAATGAACGAAGGTTCAGCCAAAGTCTACGTCAAAGTCAAACTCCGGTAGGAACGGTTTCCCAGCATGTTCGGATGCTCAATTTTCTCTGCTATCAGAATAAAAATGTTAAAGTAATTGGAAAACATGTGATCTTGGATAGCAAGGACCTGATTGATCAGTGTGTTTTCACCAGAAAGCTGGCATTAAACATTTCGATAAGTTGCAACATTTTAGCACAATTCCAAGTTGTGCAAAAATTTTCAACTTTTAGTGTTCTCATATCAGTTTAACCCATATCCGTCAAAATGAGTTGTGTTGAGAGTGTGAGGTTACATATTGTCTAATTCTGTGGTGTGCCCTTCCCCAGAAATCTTACTCCAGTCCATGACCGGAGTATGGTTTCTATAGAGACTCATGGAAGAGAGCTCCACTTTTGAGATGCACTGTGCGTCTCTGAATTAATCAGTTTCCTCTTACTCAAAAATGGATCCTCATTATTATTATTATTTAATATTATAGCGCCATTAATTCCATGGTGCTTTACATGTGAAAGGGGTATACATAATAGGGAGTACAATACTCATAAACAATACAAGGCACAGACTGGTACAGGAGGATAGAGGTCCCTGCCCGCGAGGGCTCACAGTCTACAATCTCATCAAGACTGGTTTGAACGTAATGATGAATTGGGGCCCAAATCTTTGTCCTATAGCTATTTCTTCCGATTCCCCTCTACGTACACAGCTCCTCGGTTTGGACGATCATGCATTCTTTTCAGCGGGAAGAGAAGAGTAGAGTCCCCCATACAGATTAAATGAAAGATGGTCAAATTCACCAATTTAGGTGAGACCGGATGACCATCTGATGTGGATGGGGGCATACCAACTCTACCCCAACAGATGATGACGGTGAACCTCATTTTATTTTTAGGGTAGACAAGCCTTTACCAGAGGAGTCTTGCTTCGACTTTCTCTGCTGTTCCTGTTGAAAATACAAGATGGGCCGAGTGCTCACGTGTATGGTGCAGTGTGGAGATGTACCTGTCTGTCGAAAGAACAACCATCAGTAAGTTATCTCAAGTGTATGGCCATACATCACTGGCTGTAGCCATATATTCAAGGAGACAAAAGAATCTGGTCTTGAGACTCATGTTCAATACTTCTCTCTCCTAACAGATGGTAATTGCGAGCCCCCATCATCCGATCCTTTTGACATCACCAGGTTCACATGACATTTCTCTAATGTCTACAAGGGTCTTAAAGGGCTTTTCCAGTTTTATCAATCCTCTGTCCCCAGATTCAGTTTGTTTATATAAAAAAAAAACACCACACTGTGCCTTGCTAACCCTCCCCAGGCTAAGCACTGAGTTTCTGCTGTTGCTCCCAGTAGCTGTTATTATCTGCATCACTGACATCATGTCGACAGAACTTGGGCCAATCAGTGAGCTCAGCAGTCTGCCCGAGGAGACTGAACAAAATGCTCAGAACTGCTAAACACAATGATTGGCTGCAGCGCTGTTGACGTAGCTGCAGCGCTGTTAATGTAACATCAGAGCTGTTGACAATAAGAGACACAGTGGAGACTCGGGTGGAGCGTTAATAAAGCAAAATTTGTTTTTATAAAAATTGCACCTGGAAACAGGGTTTCCTGAAACTGGAAAACCACTTTAAATGTCACATGGGGTTTGGCTCATAATTTGTCAGGTGTCATCGTGGCATTAGACGCTGTTCATGTGGCACCCAGGGATATGGGGTCCTCTGTTCCGGGCAGTACAGGTTTTGGGGAAGTCAGGGTGGTGGCCGTTACCCGATTCCGTGCCCTGGGCCCTTTTTGTAATGGGGATATTTACAGGGACGGATAAGATAATGTTCACATGTGACGCCACTTGCGGTGTTGCGGCTAAGTGTAGGGAGCTGCCGCTGCAGAATGTCTCTACTGGGGCTGGTGGTATTGGCAGCTAGAATGGTAGACCCTCCGCAAGTAGGGTTTTGCCCCAGAGGGTGTATGGTGCAGTGGGCGTCGGAAGAAGGTAGTCCACACAGGTGTTCAGTGCAACTGGTTTACTCACTGCTGGTAGATGTTGACTGGTTGCCCGAGGCCAGCTGGTTTCGCCTCCAGGTCCCCTTCGTCCCAGTGCCAGTTTGGTTCTCTGGTACCTTCTTTCCCTGCACCTGTCTCTGGTAAGTGGATCACCATGATATGGAACAATTGGGGGTCCCCGTTCTGTGGTTTTTCCACTTCTGTCCGCCTGACAGTAGCGTGAACCCTGTGGGGTTGGAGTCTCTGGTCCTGTCCCCGGTTCTCCCTTTGCTACTGAGTCTTTGGATTCTTTAGGGTCAGCAAGGTCCTTGATGATCCCCTTTGCTGTGCAGGTGTTAACAAGTCGGCCTGGAGCTCTTTCCTGACCTTGGGTCCTGTACCCCGTCGGTGCGTAGTTCCGGGAGTACTCCACTGTACTCCACTGGCAACCACTTCTCCTGGGTACCAGGTCACCGTTAACCCACGTCAAATCATCTCCTCTGTCAACTCTCAACCCTCTACAGTCTTCCTGTGTTCTGACTGTCCACAGTCCGCCCCTCCCACCTGGTCAACTAGTGGACTGGATTGACCCCACCTCTAGGCGGCCATCCATTGGTCCCACCCTAGCTGGGTACCAATGTATGGGGGATTGTTGGGGAAAACTTGGATTACCTGGGTTTTCGTTGGTACCGCCACTGGGGTTCTGGGTCCCTAAGGGGGTAGGCCCTGCATCCTTGTGGACATTTAGAACCTTGTAGCACCCTGATGGTTTCAGGGGCGCTACATTCACATGAAAGACTCTAACATTTCACACTGTGATTTCTCTGGTGCTTCTGAGTTACACAGCCAGGCTCGGGTGTCAACCAGCTATGGGCTCATTGGTGATCAGGCTGGCAGGAGTTAATTTCTACTGGCCTGCTGCTTACCTTCTTGGATCACATGTTGTGGGAAGACCTATCACAGCTACTCCCCGCCTTTTTAAGATGGAGGAATCTGTCTTCCCATGCCAACAATAGCTTTTTCTATATTTGTAGGTATCCTGTTTTATCCCAGTCCTTCTAGTGATTATAGTGCTTTGTGTGTGGAGTTCTCTTGTCATCCTGTTGTTTCCTCCCTCTTCTTATTTTCCTCTTTATCATTTGTTGTCTTATACTTTGTGTGAGCCTGCTGATTGAACAAGTTTTGGTTTCCCCTGTTTGTCCATTTTTATGGGTTCTACCACTCCTCTCCCGACCCTCCCCTGGGGTGAGAGAGAGGAGGTATTAGATCTTGGCTGTTCAGGAGCAGGGCAAGGAAGGCGGCCCAGACATCATAACCATTAGACGTATCTCTGGGATAATGGATAGCTGGGGCTCCCGTAGCCTGAGAGCCAGATTAAGAGCCCCAATCCCTGGTTATCCCATCACATTAAGAGGGACAGTTATGGTCAGTTTAGGAGCCCTGGTCCCTGGTTATCCCATCACATCCCTGTAACGCCTGCCTGGATCAACAGACTCAGGGGGGATGTAATGGACAGACTAGATGGAAGCCACTCACCAAGCAGGACCCCCAGAACCCTGAAACCCTTTAACCCCTATACAGGGATTTGGAATTACACAGGGCCCTGGAGATCACTACCTGTGGAAGGCTGCAGTCCGATGAGAGTAGTCGTCAGGCAGGGTCAAACCAGGAATAGCAGAACAGGGACAGAATCGGCAGACAAGGACGTAATCAGAAAACGGAGGAGAGGTCAAATCCGGATCGGGCAGCAAGGTACAAAAACAGCAGGCAGAAGGGTAGTCAGGAAACATGCAGAAGTCAGCACACAGGAATCACAAAACAGAATAGGGTGGACCAGGAGCCAGGAAATCAGAACTATCTCTGGCAGTGGTCATGTTACAGGAGGGGGAATAAGAAGGGTGTGGTGTCTTCCCATTGGCTGTAGCTGAACGCTGGCAACTTCAGCTGGAAGACACACGCCACCCACAGTCAGCCAGCAGTACTGCAGATCCCAAGATAACCCAGCCCAGTGGATGATCGGAAACTGCGCCCACCGGTGCCGCTGGTATCGACTCCTCTCCCATCACCAGCACCATCCACAGCAGGAACATGGCGTCGCCTGGCGATCGGAGCAGAAGTCGCTGGAGCAGACTCCAGCGGTGACGTAACAATCCCTGCCATTAACATCTGATTGAGTCCATTAGATTACTTTACTGTATATAATCTTCAAGTTTCCAACAAACATTCTGTTTATGACCATAAAAAACTACACATAAGATAAAAGGTGCAACTACATGAATGTGTGACATTTATAAAAAAATCTATACAATGCCAGCAATTAACAGAATGAAGGTGCCGTGCCATCAAGGATAGGAGTGTTCCTGGTTCTGCAGCTCAGCCCAATCATTACCCGGACAGCAGTACCAGATAAGTTGACGTGAACATTTCATTTTATTTATTGACAATTTTTCTTTTTTTATATTTAGTGGTAACAGTTACATGTACTGTCTATAGCAAAACCTATCTGTTGGTGTAAATGTGTAATAATTCATGTCAATGTAATCAGTTTTTCTAGTTATACCTAGTTTGTAAAGAGCCAGATATTTCCAGCTCACAATTACACTAACATTTATAATGGTAACACGACGAGTGCAGAACTCATCAGACAAGTTCTGCGATGTAAACGTGATTGTTGTACCTATACGTTGCCACTTGTACAAGTCTCCATTGTTTCGCTGCCTTTTTACATGCTGGCTGGGTCTATGTTATGTCAATACTTATATACATAATTATCTGCTCAGTTTTGTATCTAAAAGTGTTTCAAAACATTAAAAATTATAGGTTCACGTTTGTTATGTGGGAAAAAAGTCTCTACATTTCAAAATCAGCCTGTACCTACTGCTTCAAATCCTGAATTTAGGGTACATCAAGTAAGGATTTTGGGAATAGTGATGAACTAATTGTCATGTAAAACAATAGATCTTGTTGTCTTTAATAGGTGAAAAAAATTCTGTGGGAAATTTGCCAAATGGCCGATCTGGAGAAAGGTTTTGATGTAGCATGGGGGAAGGTTGCCACAATGGCAGTTACCCTATGTGCCAAAGTCAATAGGGGTGCAAAAATGTGGCGCCCCTGCAGCTCCAGTCGCCACAGAGTACTGCACCTTATTTAAGGTGCGGTATTCGCCTTGGGTACGGAGGGGGTTAATGGTGTTCCACATTCACACTTTACATACAGCTTAGGAGCCTTCTCACTGGGGAGCTGGACTAGGGTAGGCAGGAGGGTGGCCATCACGAAGCATAGCATGTCCCGGTCACTAGGACAACCACCTGAGGGGGCGGGTTCCACTTGGGGTAGAAGTAGGAGCAACCTTACAAAATCTTGAGTCAGTCTAGCCGGGACATCAGTTCTGGCGACACGACACCACCAGCACCTTCTTCCTTTTTCTTCTTTCACGGGTCGTGAGGCTTGGAGCGGGACGCTCAACCCAGGTTCCTCACTACTGGCAGGCTTCTTCCAACTTATCCGAGGTCGACAAGGCCCATCACAGCGGGTGACCGGTACTTCCCGGGCGAGCGGCATATGAGTGAGAAAAGACACCTGGAACCGCAGCATTCAGACTCTTATTACCGGCGCCTGTGCCCCGCGCTTCGGCGCCAACGGCCACCGTCACTACTACTCCCCTCACCATCCTACCCGGGGCCCGCTCCACCTCTGGGGAGTGAAACCATGTTTGCTGCTACTACCATCTGCCCTGGAGGACAGCGACAACAGCAGCGACTAATCCCTGGCTATGTACCGCAGGTGGCATCACGACAATCATTCCCAACCTCCACCTCCTATTCCCCCTTTTATTGTGGTCACCTCGGGACACGAAGCCGGGCAGGGCCACCCGTGACATCTCCGGAACCGCCATCACCGGCCTGGCAACGAGTAAGGTTAACCCCCTGCCCCCTGGGTGCCACAAAAATATTTCTCCATCTCTGCTCCCACTATCAAAAGATCCAGGAGTATCAGCACTGTATAGTGGATCAGAGCAGTAGGTATCTGCTTGTGGCCAGAAAGCTGTATAAGTAAAGCAGCCAGCGGCTGTTTTGTCATCTTGGTCGCTGCCACTAGTTGCTATGCAGAGTGCAGCTGTCAAGATGAGTGTGTCACCGGCTGCTGCACTCCACAAAGGCAGCAACCAAGATGAACAAGCTTTCAATATAATGAAGTGAGCTTTGTCTTCTTGGTTGTTACCTATACAGAGTGTAGCAGCTGATGACACATTCAACTGCTGTGCTTTGCATAGGCAGCGATCAACTGACTAAAGACAATATTGGATCATGAGCTGCTCTTCTTACTGTAATTTTGTGATACGAGAGACAGAGACCTACTGGGAGAGCTGTCCCAAATTTAAATAGTGTCCCCAGTAAAAAGAAAAAATATTAGCATTATAATGTATTTTAGGTTTCTACACGTTTTTTCTAACCATAATTAGTGCTGGTGCTAAAGTTAAGTTAAGGACTAAGGAAATAAAATAAATACATTAAAACAACATAAAAAATGAATACAAGAAAATACAACAAAAACAACAACATATAAGCTTTTTTTTATTAAATTTTATGCTGGATGTCAGTAAAAAGCAGGACAAATAGAAGGCTAAAGGGGCAAACAATAATTACGTAATTATTTTCTTAAAATGCAATATTTGTGCAGGGGGGATTAAGTGGTTCAATAGTAGACTAGTGGAAGGGACTTTGGGAATGCTAATGGTTCATGGCTTAGTTGGCGTTTTCTAATTATACAATTTGTGGATAGATGCAACATTTTGATCGCCTGTTATTGCATTTTCATGCAATGTTATGAAGACCAATAACCTCTAATTTTGGCATTTTGATTTTTTTTGTTGCTACGCCGTATACGGCTACGCCAATCTGATTAAATGATTTTATATTTTGATAGATCAAGCATTTATGAATGTGGCAATACCAAATATGTGTATTTCTTTTATGTTTTTATTATTGTGTTATTATCAATGGAGTGAAAGAGGGGGTGATTTGAACTTCCCGTTTTTGTTTTTTTGTTTTTTTACATTTTTTATTGATTCTACTAGTCCCCCCCGGTGGACTTAATGCCTACACCTTCTGATGCTTCAGCATCGCTATGATCAGAAGAAATGCTGCATTAATGTGAGTGCTGGCACTCTGCTGGCATCCACAGGAAATACATCATAGCAGCGACAGAGGTTATCATCTGACCCTTTGCTGCCATGGCAACCGTGATCACGTTGCAGGGTTGAGAACAGTGCGATCCCTGCCGGAGCACTTCAGATCCCAGAGTTAAACAGGATGATCTAAGGAGTTAACAGTGATCCACCTGCACCTGTTAGCTACATATGTCTACTGATCGGGGATCAGCAGACATGTACGGGGAATAATGCAGGCTCACCGAGCAAGCCCACATTAAAGGGACAAACAAGGCCAAGGTCGTACAAGTACGTCTTTGGTCGTGACGGGGGTTAAAGGCCAGATTAAAATTTACAACTTTAATAGATACTTTACTTAGAAAAAGATATCAGCTAATAATCACCACTAACTAAAAGGTTATGCCAAAGGCTCAAACCGACCGTCAGTTTAACCCTTCACTGTCTGCTCACACAATAAGGAATATTTCCCACCAAAATTGTCTGGGGAAGATAACAGGAATTACCCGATTGACCAGTTATCCCATGTGGATCCCTCCTTATCATTCGGTAAGGCTCCATTAAGAAGACTGTGCATCTTAATGAATTTTAGCTCATCTTAACCTTAAAGGCCAGGTCTCACTAAGCGACATCGCTACTGAGTCACGGTTTTCGTGATCTCGTTTTTTTTTTCAAGGTTGATTTATGATTCCAGTTGGCGACTGTATATATATCATTATCCTGACCAGTGTAACCTCGCTATATGAAGTCACATTCAATGAAGGATATAAAAATACAACAAACACTTAAGGCTACTTTACACGCTGCGATATCGGTACCGATATCGCTAGCGTGGGTACCCGCCCCCATCTGTTGTGCGACACGGGCAAATCGCTGCCCGTGCCGCACAACATCGCCCAGACATGTCACACATACTTACCTGCCTGGTGACGTCGCTGTGATCGGCGAACCGCTTCCTTTCTAAGGGGGCGGTTTGTTCAGCGCCACAGCGATGTCACAGCTGCGTCACTGAACCGCCCCCAATAGAAGCGGAGGGGCGGAGATGAGCGGGACGAACATCCAGCCCACCTCCTTCCTTCCGCATAGCAGCCGGGAGGCAGGTAAGGAAAGGTTCCTCGTTCCTGCGGTGTCACACGGAGCGATGTGTGCTGCCGCAGGAACGAGGAACAACTTCGTTACTGCTGCAGTAACGATTTTTGAGAATGGACCCCATGTCACCGATGAGCGATTTTGCACGTTTTTGCAACGATGCAAAATCGCTCATAGGTGTCACACGCAACGACATCGCTAATGCGGCCGGATGTGCTTCACTAATTCTGTGACCCCAACGAGATCGCATTAGCGATGTCGTAGTGTGTAAAGCCCCCTTTAGCCCATAGTCCATGCTGCACAATAAGATGTTTCCCACCTGCCCTCCTTACTTCTTCTGTGACCGTAGAAAGCTGGAACCAGCTCATCCATGCCCTGTATGTGAATTTACAAAATCTTTCCTCATTCAACCAGTTGTGTGCAGAATTAAAGTGACTGAGTTCCTTATCATATAATTGAGGCCTAGTCAGAATGTGAGGAATGTAAACCTTCTAGTGCTGGAGCTTGTGGTATCAGCTAATTCACAAACCAAGCACAGTTTCCTACACAAAGCTAGAGTGGCCGCAAATGATATGGCAGGAGGTTGCCACGACAATGGCTATATCTGACAACAGTACTGGACACTCAATGTTACTGTGTAAACTGCCCTTTTGCTATAGTGACAGTATCAGCCATTGTAATGGGGGCTAGAAGTGTCACAAGGTGCCTATGTTATGTTTTAGAGTGCTATTGTCTTGGAATATGTTAGGCCCTAAAGGGGTATTCCTGTGACGCCCTGGCAAAATCAGGTAGTCACAGATAGGCCCCCGCATAACACCATTCCTCACCTAGGTGACACACAGCCGACCTGAAACCCTAGTCACCCCCCCCATAGGGAAAGATAGGCATACTAGTGGGCGGGGGCCAGGTGGTTGGACACGCCCACCCCAGGGTCTAGACAGCCCGGGGCGGGAGAACAAGCAGACAAGTTTGTACTTCAAGTTGAGAGGAGTGTGGGCTGGAGCTAGGTGTAGCTCCAGCAGAGAAAGTTCAAGTTGCATGGTGCCAGGGTCGAAGCCCTGGTGCCTTTGGCTAGGTAGCAGACGGTGGTCTCCGTCAGCAGGAGACGGGAAGACGGCTCGGCAGATCCGAGGTGGACCGGGACAGGGTTGTAGCCCGCTGGTACCGACCCGGAGAACTGACCCGGAAACCGTAGCACAGAGGGGGTACTCAGACCCTGAAGCCAGGACCAAAACCAGCGGCCTAGCTAATTAACCGATTGAGGGCAGGATTATAGGTCCTGTCCCACCCAAAGTACCAAAAGCAGACAACCACCCACAGAGAGGGATAAGGCCACCGCCAGGGCCCATAGATCCCACGGGCCAGCGTCTGCGGGCACGGCTCCTTAGGCCACAGCCAGCCGGGAGCGGACGCCTGAGTTCCAGACCAGGCAGTCCACCATACACAAAACAAGTGCAGAGGAAAAGGACAGTGACCACCAGCCCGGGTGGGGGACCTGAATGCAACCGGCCATGGCGGCCGGCCACCAGCACCTTCGTTTACCAAAAGACTCGTGTGATTCATTTACTGTGAGTAACCAAACGTCCCCCTGCTTGCTCGGGCGCGCCGGCCCTTGCCGTCGCTATACCCTGCACAAAGACACTGGGTCCCGGGGCAACCATCCCTACCCACGGAGGGGTTAACATCCAGCTGCCACTACATCTCCCCCGAGTGCCCCACAACAGCAGCGGTAGTGTCCCACCTCACCACACACCGTGGGTGGCGTCACGAACTTAAACGGCCTAGCCCGGACATAAACGTCCCCCCCTTTTTATTCGGCGTGTCTGCGAGACCCCCGGGTCCGGAGGATCCCTCGAGCCACAGACACACACAGCGGGTCCGGACCCGAGCAGTGGCGGCTGCTGGCATGGGGGCGGCACACCCCCATCTCCAAGATCTAATCGCAATATCTAACAGGTGTAATAATAATTATATTAGCAAATACCTCGAATTAGAAATTCACGGGGGCAGCAGCATCATGTTGTGGGGTTGTTTCGCTGCAGGAGGGACTGGTGCACTTCAGAAAATAGATGTCATCATGAGGAAAGAAGGTGATGTGGCTATACTGAAGCAACATTTCAAGCCAAGAACTTAAAGCTTGGGTGGAAATGGGTCTTCCAAATGGACAATGAACCGAAGCATACTGCCAAACTGGTGACAAAGTGGCTTAACGATAACAAAGTCAATGTTTTGGACTGGCCATCACAAAGCCCTGATCTCAATCCTGCTGAAAGTTGATTGGAAAAGCTGAAAAGGCCGGTGCGAGCAAGGAGACCTAGACGGAGATCCAAAACTTTTGACCCAAGTCATACAGTGTAAGGGCAATGGGACCAAATACTAATGAAATGTATGGAAACTTTTGACTTTGCAGAAAGTAATAAAAATGCCTTAAAACATTCTCTCTCTCTCTCCTTATTCTGGTATTTGACAAATATAAATAATGTTGGTTCCTATTGACCTAAAATGGGAGGTTTATTTTAATTCATGTCAGATAGTGAGAAAAACCTGCAGATGTGTCCTTATAGATAGTGTATGTTAACGTCTGGTTTTAACTGTATATGGGTGCAGCCAGACTCTCGGGGGCTTTCTGTGGACAGATGGATGGGTCATGGTTATTTTAGTTTTACAACCAGGGATAAATGTGACGCCAATAACTACACATGTTCAAATATTGCAAACGCAAACAAAAGGGACTGAGCTAGACTTGTTGGAAATCTACAGTCGCCTGATGGACAGTCAGTTGTATAAATCTTCACTCCCGGTGACAGCTAATGAGCACCAGTCTACAATTCATCATTCCTATGCCTTGTGTCTTTGTTCCATTCATCTGGGCTAATTAGTGCATAGCTCTATTATACCTATTGTATTTTTAGCTGTAAACATCACTGAAGATTTATGATTCCTTTGCAGGGTACAAACACATTTTTAGTCCAGGTCTGATTGGAAGAACCCAACACAATACTGTATGTTGGTTCCTGGTAAATAATAGATTTTAAGAAAAACGGTACTGAGGATTTACCCCTTAGTTACCAGCGATGAGTTTTTACTTTCATGCATATATTTTGGGTTAAAACAATCATTTTTTGAAATTGGGTTATACTAAAAATGTTGCATTGTTTGCCTTTTATAGCCTCCTTTGCTACAGTGTTTATTGCAGGTTGCAGAATGAGGTAACTGAGAAACCATCAGTCAGCTCATTCTGACGGCAGACTGGAGAGTTTAGACCTCTTTTATTTGCCTTTTTCTGAGCTCCTATCAGCTGATTTACAGCGTACAATGTACAAGGGAACAAAAAGCCTTTAAAAGCCAAACAATGAAAATTTTTAATCATATCCAATTGCAACTTATGTATTAATGATCATTTTCCTATGATGAACATGATATTTTGAGGAAAGAAAAGTGTTAAACTGGCCTTAATGTTATGTTTCACTTGATGAGGTGGATCCTCAAAGCCCTTAGTTGTAATACAGCTTGGACAGGAATTCGCAGGGGCGTAACGTTCGTCGTCACAAAGATTGCAACCATGACCGGGCCCTGGGGTAGAGGGAGCCCTGCAACCCAACCGCTTACCTCAGCTGGATGTGCGTCCTCAGACCTACATTCAGCTGACGTGTATAGCAGCGCAGAGACCCAAAGCTATACATGCTGACAACCACTCAGAGGCCAGCAGCTGACATCAGTGTGCCATTATTAGGTGGCACGTCAATGACATCACGTGCCATGATGTGCAAGCCAATGTCAGCTGCCGGCTCCTGCGCCAGTTATAGAAATGGACTCCACGTGGCAGTGGAGCAAAGGGAAGTGGGTAGAATTTTTTTTCGTTTTCTTTTTATACACAGGTGTGTGTGTGCCAGCCGGAAGCAGGGGAGGACCTCTGTGGAGCACCCCTGCTGGGAGCACCAGCTGAGGATCGCAGGAGGACCTCTGTGGACCTGGGAGCTACGCAGACGTCCAGGGTCTGGTAAGTATGATTCTCCTGGGGGGAGGGGGGTCTGCCTATTTTGGGGGGTAAACTTACCTCCAACCCGTGTTTTCCCGGAAATAAGCCTCACTCACACCCGAAAATAAGCCCTAGCATATTTTTGGGGGATAATAATAATATAACACAGTGTCTTATTTTCGTAGAAACCCAGTACCACCATATAGAGCCAAGATAGTATTTCCATACAAAGCACATGTGCTGCCACCATATATGACCCAATATGCAATGTCCAATCTATACTGTCTCCAAGGTACATTCCAAGTTAGACAAAGGTGCATGAAGTGGGGTAAGGAGCTGAGCTCACGATATAAAAACACACAAATGTCGACTGAAAATGAAAAGGTTATGGCTCTTGTAAGGAGAATGTAAAAACACAAAAATGGAAGAAAAGTGGCTGCGGCAGGAAGGGTTTTTAGAACCCACGAAATACTGCTAATTGTATATAATGTGGGCAATTACCCAGTTGTCAATTCCTAAAAACCAACCCAAGCCTAGCTCTAAAAAGTGCAAAAAAGACCTCAGTGCTCAACAAACAGCCGAATAGGCTAAATAAGCAGAAAAAGTATTTAGTGCTTTGTCCTTTGACCATGCTTTGAGGCAGGAGGTACATGTGTGGACTTGCCTGATTGCTCGCTTCTGTACAATTGTTGTTATGTCTGCTTTCTCCTGAGAAAAGTATTGACTATATCACACACATTGTGACTGCTCTGCATGTTAGGTAGCTATTTTGCTAGGGTCGGAGGTTAATAGGATCCAGTATTTTGGGTCTGTCTTGTTTTATATAAGACAACATTAGTTTTTTTTTTTTGGTTTTCTACATCTCTGAGCTCTAGCGTATTTTCACTCCAAGTGCTATTGGTCAAAAAATCAGGTCAAACTCGGACCAATGTTCTTTAATGAGTCAGTGCACATTTCTGATTTTTTCCTCCGATCAATAGCAGCATGCATGATTTGACTCCGAGAATCGGATGGCACTCAGCCATTAAAATAAATAAATAAATAAATAAATCTTTATTTTTATATAGCACTAACATACATCATCATCATTGTCCCCATTGGGGCTCATGTGACACCCTGGCATATCAGGTCGTCACAGGGTATTGTGCAATCTGCCCTTCTGCACGGTATCCACCCTCCTTAGTTACGGATCCTGGTCCTTTGGTGTTGCTAACAGCTTAGCCAATCAAAATCCTAGGAACACTTCCCACTTAAACCTACCAGACACATCATTGGGGGGCCTGAAGGGAATAGGGCCGCCCACATGAGGGGGAGGTGAGGGGAGAGTGAGGAAAGTGACAGTTGAGCAGTTGAGTTCAGACAGTGGAGAGTGAAGGAGGTGAAGTGACTCTCTGGGAGGGAGAGGTCACAGGTGGAGCAGGGCTCCTGAGTACTAGGTGGCAGACGTTGGTCTGGGCCTGGTAGGAGCTGGAACCCAGTCGCAGGGGACAGTGTCAAGGGGCACAGACTGCTGAGCAGGGCAGCCTGGCTGCTTGCATGGGGGCGGCAGTACACCTCGAAAAACCTGGCGTTACGAACAGGATACGAGCAGGACCCACTTACCTGGGTGACGTGCGCCTTGAAAGCTGAAGATCGCGAGTCAAGATTCTGTTTCCTGCCTATTCCACCATTTTCTGCCATTTTTTCGCACCAAAACCTCGTCTTCTCCAAGAAAGCACGTGAAGATTAAGCCCCGCCTCTCGTCTTCCTAAAGAGGCCGGAACCGGAAGTTCCCAGAGGGCCACGGTCAGCGAGAGAGTGCTGCAAAAAGACCGAAGGGGCGGGCAGAATGTGTTACTAGGGGAAGTGGAGTAGGGACACCAGGACTCTGTCACAACGTTCCTGGAAGACGCAGTGGCAAGATGGCGGAGCGAAACTGGTCCCCGGAGCGTGCTGTCCCCATGACCGAGGCATGGATCGAGGAAGAAACAGAGCAGCTGTGCCGGAGGATGCGGACACAATTCCTCTTCATTCTGAACCACTGAAGGGAAGAGATGAGGAGCCTGGCGGTGGCGGTGCGAGCCCATGAGATTGAAATCCCACATGAAGAGAGGGTAAGTGGCTACCCAGTACCTGCTGATTGCACAAATCCGGCCAAAGTGGCTGAGGGATCCGGACCGTCCCCGCTCGCGGTGAGCGCTCCACAGCCGACTACCCTGTCCTCAGCGGACGCCAAACTGCCGCCACCAACCCCGGCATCAGAACCTTGAGTATGTTTACCAGAGTCTCCAGCTGCAGAAATCCAGAGCAAGGCCCTCAATCCAGCCACGGCAGCGGTCCCCCAGACACCGGCCAGACCAGACCTGGCCACATCACCGGGCCCGTCCTCAGAGGCGGAGCACCTGGGCCCTGCAACCCCGGCTGCAGAGCAGTCTGTTAATCTGTCTACACCAGCGGGAGTGGAACCAAGATGTCTGCCTGGTCCGTTACCGCACGGCATCCCGACGGCTGTTGGGGCCGCCAGAGTTCAAATCAAGCATGTGACGTTTGAGGAAGGGTATGTGTCAGCGTCAGTAGCATGTAGTCGCAAAGAAGCATGGCTACAAGACCCGACAATCTATTACTAGAGTGTTAAATATACAGTACCAGCAGTTGCGATGCTATAGAATGTTAGGTATCAGTGTTTTCGTTTATTATTTTCCATAGTTTATTATTTTTCATATAGAAAATGTTAGTAAATCAACCAGTTTTAATGAAAAGAGTGAAAGTTACCAGATTTTCTAGAAATTTGTCAAAATGTGTACCCCCGTTACATGGACTCCGTTCAGTTTTTATATATATTAAGTAGCAATGGACCACGGTCACAAGACTGGTGTGACCAACACAATCTTGTGTCTTGTATAATAGTTGCACCTCCTGTGCCAGCCAGAGTCGTCCAAATTACAACACTCGGGACCTTAACCCGGTCACGGACATACTTTAGGTTTCTAGGGGGAACAGGTTGTTTGGGTGGCGGGTTATTGGGATCTGGGACGTTGGGACTGGACTGTCGCAGGAAGGGGCTGCAACGGGGAAGGTTGAGCCTCCGTTACCATAAAAACCGGTAGCGTCCCACCGTTGGGCGACGAACTCTTAATAAAGTAGTATTTTAGTAACGTTAAGTGCATTACCTCCCCTGTGTGGGATGGAGCCATTGAATTAAAGTGTGTTAATTTATGTTTTCCTTTTCCAGTTTGAGCAAAACAAAATAAACCTCTGTCGTCCTGTAGCTCGTGGACGAGCTACGTTTAACCAAGAGGGAATGTGATGCCCTGGCCTATCAGGTCATCAAAGGGTATTGTGCAATCTGCCCTTCTGCACAGTATCCACCCTCCTTGGTTACGGATCCTGGTCCTTTAGTGTTGCTAACAGCTTAGCCAATCAAAATCCTAGGAACACTTCCCACTTTAACCTACCAGACACACCATTTGGGGGCCTGAAGGGAATAGGGCCGCCCACATGGGGGGTTGGTGAGGGGAGAGTGAGGAAAGTGACAGTTGAGCAGTTAAGTTCAGACAGTGGAGAGTGAAGGAGGTGAAGTCACTCTCTGGGAGGGAGAAGTCACGGAACAGGGCTCCTGAGTACTAGGTAGCAGACGTTGGTCTGGGCCTGGTAGGCGCTGTAACGCCGTTCACAGGGGACAGTGTCAAGGGGCAAGGACTGCCGAGGAGGGCAGCCGGCGGACTTGAGCTATCACCGGGCAGGGGCCAGGGCACGACGGGGTACGTGGACCCCAGGCCGGAAAGTAACTTCACGCGTTCTGGTAATTTACCCGACGGGGGTGAAGACTTCAAGTGTCATCCCCAACCCGCTCCAAAATCGGGGTACTAGCGCACCGATGAGATAGGACTTTCCCACTACAGTCCAAAGAAATCCTACAAGTGAACCCTGAGAGCAAGCTCACTCCGTTAGCCATACAGGTGAGCGGGACCCGAAGAGTTTTATACCCACGGGTCCAACAGAGACGAAGGCGCCAAGGACAGGGCCACAGGCTAACAGCAACACCAAGGGCACGGATCCAAGCGTGCTCCCCGCAGGCTGCAGTGGTGCTCAGAATTCTGGTTTACAAGCTGTCGGTGTAGTTATTCCAGGGCTGAGTGAGTACATTGAAGACCCCCTGTTCCTATCCCCCCACGGCACCCAAATACCATCTCAACCATCAACGGGCCCCAGGACACAAACCCCCTACGCACGGAGGGGTTAAATATAAGGCTGCCACACGATCATCACCGGGCTCCCCAACGTCAGCGGTGGTCCCTCACATTACCACGCACCGTGGGTGGCGTCACGAACTTTCCAAAAAACCCCTGTATATATCTCCCCCCCCCTTCTTTTAATCGAGTGGCCGCGCGACCCCCGGGTCCAGAGACACCTCGAGCCACAGCGGATCCGGATCCGAGCGGCAGCAGCCCGGCTGCTCGCATGGGGGCGGTACACTCACAATCTAAATAATCTAAATTCCCTATCTGTGTGTCTTTGGAGTTTGGGAGGAAAACAGAGACCCCGGAGGAAACCCACGCAAACACAGGGAGAGCATACATTTCCTTGCAAATGGTGTCCTTGGTGGGATTTGAACCCAAGACCCCAGCACTACAAGACTGCAGTGCTAACCACAATATACAAGTGCATCTCAATAAATTAGAATATCATCAAAAAGTTAATTTATTTCAGTAATTCAATGCAAAGAGGGAAACGCATATATTATATAGGGTCATTACACACAGAGGGATCTATTCCTATTTATTATATAGAGTCATTACACACAGAGGGATCTATTCCTATATAGTATATAGAGTCATTACACACAGAGGGATCTATTTCACGTGTTTATTTCTGTTAATGTTGATGATTATGGCTTACAGCCAATGAAAACCCAAAAGTTATTATCTTAGAAAATTACAATCGATATATATAATTGCCTTATTCTGTCTGTCTGTCTGTCTGTCTTGCTCCAAAATTCTGTCCTTACCGCGACAAGCGTCTCATTGGCCGCTCGCCTCGCCTCCGGCCCCCCCCGCACGGATTGGCCGTTCGCCTCGCCTCGGCTCCGCCCCCCGCACGGAATGGCCGCTCGCCCAGGCTCCGCCCCCCACACGGATTGGCCTCTCGCCCCAGCCCCCTGCACGCATTGGCAACTCGGCCACACCCCGCCCCCCTCACGCATTGCACGCTCGCTCTGGCCCCGCCCCCTGCACGCATTCCCCGAAACGACACGGAGCCCCGACTCCCAGGTGAGTGCTGTACCCCCGGGAGCCCACATCAGCGTACGCCGCCAACCCAGCCGACACATACCCTCGCATTGCTGGGGTTGCCGGCATACGCTGGTGTGGGCTCTCGTGCGACCGGGGCCGGGGTACGCTGGTAACCATGTAATATTGTGTAGCATGTTTACCAGCGTACCATGGCTCCCAGGTGAGCGCATCAAGGTCCTGCAGCGGCGGAACACACACACGCACACACATAACAACAGACACACACACACACACAACAGATCACACTCACTCTCACACACACCTCACACACACATCATATCGCATCCACACACTCACAACATCCCGTGATATCGCTTGCTTCTCGGCGGCGATACTGTGCGTGCAGTAACCTTCCAGGACCTGCCAGAGGATCACATGGCCGGAAGCATGTGGTATCTCGGGATGTTGTGATTGTGTGAGCGCGTATGTGCGATATCATCAGTGTGTGTGTGTGTGAGTGTATGCGATCGGATGTGTGTGAGTGTGTTCTGATGTGTGAGTGTGTGTGTGTGTGAGTGTATGCGATCGGATCTGTGAGTGTCGGCAGAGGAGCACAGCGTGCAGCACAGCTGCTGGGACCGCCCACCGGTGGGCACAGGGAGAAGTGGGGTGTGTGTGTGAGTGTATGCGATCAGATGTGTGCGTGTATACTGTCTGATGTGTGACTGTGGAGCACGATGGGGGGTGCACAGCATGAGGGATGGAGCACGATGGGGAGTGCGCAGCATGGGGGATGGAGCACGATGGGGGGTGCGCAGTATGGGGGATGGAGCACGATGGGGAGTGCGCAGCATGGGGGATGGAGCACGATGGGGGGTGCGCAGCATGGGGGATGGAGCACGATGGGGGGTGCGCAGCATGGGGGATGGAGCACGTTTGGGAGTGCGCAGCATGGGGGATAGAGCACGATGGGGAGTGCGCAGCATGGGATATGGAGCACGTTTGGGAGTGCGCAGCATGGGGGATGGAGCACGTTTGGGAGTGCGCAGCATGGGGGATGGAGCACGATGGGGAATGCGCAGCATGGGGGATGGAGCACGATGGGGAATGCGCAGCATGGGGGATGGAGCACGATGGGGAGTGCGCAGCATGGGGGATGGAGCACAATGGGGAGTGTGCAGCATGGGGATGGATCACGATGGGCAATTCGCAGCATGGGGGATGGAGCACGATGGGGAATGCGCAGCATGGGGGATGGAGCACGATGGGGAGTGTGCAGCATGGGGGATGGAGCACAATGTGGAGTGCGCAGCATGTTGGATGGAGCACAATGGGGAGTGCGCAGCATGGCGGATGGAGCACGTTTGGGAGTGCGCAGCATGGGGGATGGAGCACGATGGGGAGTGCGCAGCATGGGGGATGGAGCACGATGGGGAATGCGCAGCATGGGGGATGGAGCACGATGGGGAGTGCGCAGCATGGGGATGGAGCATGATGGGGAGTGCGCAGCATGGGGGATGGAGCACGATGGGGGGTGCGCAGCATGGGGGATGGACCACGATGGGGGGTGCGCAGCATGGGGGATGGAGCACGATGGGGGGTGCACACCTCCCCCCAAAACACACACACACACACACACCGCCACACACGCACTGCACAACACACCACACACACACTGGGAACCTCTAACACCACCCTACACAGACACCCACACACACAGACAACGCCGCACACACACAACACCCAACACACAAACACCGCAACACACACAAATATACGCACATACCCCACAACACACACATTGCACAAAACATACCTCCCACCAAAACACACACACACACACCCCACACCCACACAAACCGCGCAACACACACACACAATGCTACAGACACACAGCGCTCCACAAACAACGCAACACACACAACGCAACACACAAACAACACAACACTTGGTAACTACACACAACAACATCTATATATATATAACAAAAATCATACATTAACTACACAATACGTAAATTCTAGAATACCCGATGCGTAGAATCGGGCCACCTTCTAGTATTATATAAGACCAACTGAAAAAATAAATGATTTTAAACTCAGAAATGTTGGCGCCTACTGAAAAGTCTGTACAGTAAATGCCTCAATACTTGGTCGGGGGTCATTCTGCATGAATTACTGCATCAATGCGGCGTGGCATGGAGGCGATCAGCCTGTGGCACTGCTGAGGTGTTATGGAAGCCCAGGTTGCTTTGATAGCAGCCTTCAGCTCATCTGCATTGTTTGGTCTGGTGCCTCTTGACAATATACCATAGATTCTATTGTCTATGGGGTTTAGGTCAGGCGAGTTTTCTGGCCAATCAAGCACAGTGATACTGTGGTTATTAAACCAGGTATTGGTACTTTTGGCAGTGTGGACAGGTGCCAAGTCCTGCTAGAAAATTACATTTCCATCTCCAAAAAGCTTGTCGGCAGAGGGAAGCACTGATCTTGGTGTTGATAAAACACATTGGAGCTACACCAGCAGATGACATGGCTCCCCAAACCATCACTGATTATGGAGACTTCACACTAGACCTCAGCAGCTTGGATTGTGGCCTCTCCACTCTTCCTCCAGACTCTGGGACCGCGATTTCCAAATGAAATGCAAAATTTACTTTCATCTGAAAACAACACCTTGGACCACTGAGAACTTTCCAGTCCTTTTTCTCCTTGGCCCAGGTACGACACTTCTGGCGTTGTCTATTGGTCATGAGTGGCTTGTCACAAGGAATGTGACACTTGTAGCCCATGTCCTGGATACGTCTGTGTGTGGTGGCTCTTGAAGCACTGACTCCAGCAGCGTCCACTCCTTGTGAATCTCCCCCAAATTTTTAAATAACCTTTTCTTAACAATCCTATCAAGGCTGCGGTTATCCCGGTTACTTGTGCACCTTTTTCTACCACACTTTTTCCTTCCACTCAACTGTCCATTAATATGCTTGGATACAGCACTCTGTGAACAGCCAGATTGTTTAGCAATGACTTTTTGTGGCTTACCCTCCTTGTGGAGTGTGTCACCTTTGCAGATGTTTTGTGGTAATTATTCTTATTTTCAGAGATAATGACTTTTGGGTTTTCATTGGCTGTAAGCCATAATCATCAACATTAACAGAAATAAACACTTGAAATAATAATGTATAGGAATAGATCCTTCTGTGTGTAATGACTCTATATAATATATAGGAATAGATCCTTCTGTGTGTAATGACTCTATATAATATATAGGCATAGATCCTTCTGTGTGTAATGACTCTATATAATATATAGGAATAGATCCTTCTGTGTTTAATGACTCTATATAATATATAGGAATAGATCCTTCTGTGTGTAATGACTCTATATAATATATAGGAATAGATCCTTCTGTGTTTAATGACTCTATATAATATATGTGTTTCCCTTTTTGTATTGAATTACTAAAATAAATTAACTTTTTGATGATATTCTAATTTATTGAGATGCACTTGTATTGCAGTCCAATAGTTCATCGTAATGCACAATTTGTCCTGCCTTGGAGGTAGAAATGGGCCCCTTAACCTCTCGGGCCCCTCTGCGGCTGCACCAATGATGTGTCCACCTCTGTGTGAATCCAGACTCTAACTGATGCACCTTTGATTAATTGTAGATACCGTTTTTGTAGGATCTTTATTATCTGATAATGTTGGATCCAAGTAGGTGGGAAGTTTTCATTTATGGCCCCCCAGCCTCCGTGTCTGGACTGGTGAAAATGTGGATGAAATATAATTTTCAGTTGCCATTTCGTAATACGTTAAACTCAAGTAGGATTTAAGGCCCTGTTACACACAGAGATAAATCTGCGGCAGATCTGTGGTTGCAGTGAAATTGTGGACAATCAGTGCCAGGTTTGTGGCTGTGTACAAATGGAACAATATGTCCATGATTTCACTGCAACCACAGATCTGCCTCTGTGTGTGACGGGGCCTTAACTCCGGTAATGCCCAAATAGTTCATGGAAATTTTGACGATTTTCACTGCAAAATCCAGTGGATAATTCCAATATGGGATGTACCCTACATGTTCTGTGTAGATCACTGGCGGACACACAGAAGAGGGGCCCCTGTGCAAGAACAAAAAATGGGCCCTTTGCAGCCAAAATGCTCATCAAAATGCATAATTCCATTCTACCTTCTTTGGAGGTAGATATGGGCCCCATTACCTCCTGGGCCCCTGTGCGGCTGCACCAATGTTATGTCCGCCTTGGTGTAGATGAAGGGAGCACCTACAGAATAATTTCCAATCTGAACCGAATGATCAGTCCTTCTCTGAATTCTATGGCTTCAATGTTCATAGATAGTTGCAGGCTATTTATAGGGTAGTTGCACGTCTTGTCTTGTCTGTGTATCTAAAGTGCCCTAAAATAGAATATATTGGGTGCACGTGCAGACACCACCTAATTATTCAGGTTCTGCAACAAGCTGGGAGCAGTTAATCATACGCTGCAATGATCGCACCGGTGAAGCGATGCCAACGACACGGCTCCGAGCAATGACTGACAACCATCCTTCAAATCAGATTACAGTGTCATTACGTGAAGTGCTTGCACACGAGAGCCAATCTGATAGCGGCTCTTCACTTTATCTATATACTACACTAACTCAGGCCCAATGACAATTGCTTGCTAAGGATTACACCATATCGGTGCACTGCGGTATTACGTAAGCCTCCGCTGCACGGAGCAAATACACAATAGGATTGTAATTGCCATCAGAGGAATATTTTGCAAGCGCAATGAATGCAAATGCGATATGAATCCAAGGGGACTCAAGACATTAACAAAGAGCTGTAAGATCCCTTATGTGCACACTTGACAGCAAATTTGCATTTATGAGTATAATGAATATAACAGGGATGAACAAATGAGTTGTAAACGCTCATCATTGCCGTCATGTGAGGACCGGCACAATCTACATGGAGCTCAATGAACGATCCCAGCGTTAAATCACTTTCGTTACTTAGAATTTTCATTTCTTTTAATGACATTGTAGCTGCAGATATTCTGATCATTACCATTACTTTTACTTTACATGGCATTCCCCATGGGGTAGTCACATACAAATGTTGCTATGATATATTTTTATTAATTTAACCCAGGGATCCCATAGGGATGTATTAAAAAGCGACAGTTAAATATAGTATATGTTTTATGCCACATTTATTCTGTGTTTTGACACTTTTTATTACTTTGAAAGCATTTGTGAAATGAGACAAATATATGTATGTACAGTCATTGTATGTTGCGAAGGCCACAGATGCAATTGCCTTGGACTCCAAGTTTTATGGAGGTGCAAAACTTAGCTTCTTTCCAAACGTCACTGTCAAATGATTCAAGGAATCCAGCACTGATGGAGTGGACTGAATAAATAAAGCATCCAGTGGCTGCTTTGTCATCTCAGTCACTGCAGACAGTCCCTATGCAGAGTGCAGCAGTTGTGATGAGTTTGTGTCATGGGGTGTGATGGGATGACAGGGGACAGGAGCTCCTAGACTGGCCCTAAGGCTATGAGGCCTTAAGGCCCAGTCACACACAACGACTTAGCAGCGATCCCGACATCGATACGACCTGATAAGGATCGCTGGTAAGTCGCTGGGAGGTCGCTGGTGAGATGTCACACAGTCAGACCTTACCAACAACACAGTAACGATCAGCGACCTGTATAACGATCTCGGCGGGCGTTGGGACCGTGTTAGGAGGTCGTTGGTAGGTGTCAAACACAGCGATGCGTCCTGCGCAGTAGGACATCGCCTTTTAAGAAAATGGTCTGGACCCTTCGGCAACGACTAGCGATCTCACAGCAGGGGCCTGATCGCTGGTAGGTGTCACACATAACGAGATCGCTGTTGAGATCGTTGCTGCGTCACAGAGACTGTGACTCAGCAATGATCTCATTAGCGATCTTGTTGTGTGTGACAGGGCCTGTCCCTAATCCCAAAGATACAGTTAGGTCCAGAAATATTTGGACAGTGACACAATTTTCGCGAGTTGGGCTCTGCATGCCACCACATTGGATTTGAAATGAAATCTCTACAACAGAATTCAAGTGCAGATTGTAACGTTTAATTTGAAGGTTTGAACAAAAATATCTGATAGAAATTGTAGGAATTGTACACATTTCTTTACAAACACTCCACATTTTAGGAGGTCAAAAGTAATTGGACAAATAAACCAAACCCAAAAAAAAATTTTTTATTTTCAATATTTTGTTGCGAATCCTTTGGAGGCAATCACTGCCTTAAGTCTGGAACCCATGGACATCACCAAACGCTGGGTTTCCTCCTTCTTAATGCTTTGCCAGGCCTTTACAGCCGCAGCCTTCAGGTCTTGCTTGTTTTTGGGTCTTTCCGTCTTAAGTCTGGATTTGAGCAAGTGAAATGCATGCTCAATTGGGTTAAGATCTGGTGATTGACTTGTCCATTGCAGAATGTTCCACTTTTTTGCACTCATGAACTCCTGGGTAGCTTTGGCTGTATGCTTGGGGTCATTGTCCATCTGTACTATGAAGCGCCGTCCGATCAACTTTGCGGCATTTGGCTGAATCTGGGCTGAAAGTATATCCCGGTACACTTCAGAATTCATCCGGCTACTCTTGTCTGCTGTTATGTCATCAATAAACACAAGTGACCCAGTGCCATTGAAAGCCATGCATGCCCATGCCATCACGTTGCCTCCACCATGTTTTACAGAGGATGTGGTGTGCCTTGGATCATGTGCCGTTCCCTTTCTTCTCCAAACTTTTTTCTTCCCATCATTCTGGTACAGGTTGATCTTGGTCTCATCTGTCCATAGAATACTTTTCCAGAACTGAGCTGGCTTCATGAGGTGTTTTTCAGCAAATTTACCTCTGGCCTGTCTATTTTTGGAATTGATGAATGGTTTGCATCTAGATGTGAATCCTTTGTATTTACTTTCATGGAGTCTTCTCTTTACTGTTGACTTAGAGACAGATACACCTACTTCACTGAGAGTGTTCTGGACTTCAGTTGATGTTGTGAACGGGTTCTTCTTCACCAAAGAAAGTATGCGGCGATCATCCACCACTGTTGTCATCCGTGGACGCCCAGGCCTTTTTGAGTTCCCAAGCTCACCAGTCAATTCCTTTTTTCTCAGAATGTACCCGACTGTTGATTTTGCTACTCCAAGCATGTCTGCTATCTCTCTGATGGATTTTTTCTTTTTTTTCAGCCTCAGGATGTTCTGCTTCACCTCAATTGAGAGTTCCTTAGACCGCATGTTGTCTGGTCACAGCAACAGCTTCCAAATGCAAAACCACACACCTGTAATCAACCCCAGACCTTTTAACTACTTCATTGATTACAGGTTAACGAGGGAGACGCCTTCAGAGTTAATTGCAGCCCTTAGAGTCCCTTGTCCAATTACTTTTGGTCCCTTGAAAAAGAGGAGGCTATGCATTACAGAGCTATGATTCCTAAACCCTTTCTCCGATTTGGATGTGAAAACTCTCATATTGCAGCTGGGAGTGTGCACTTTCAGCCCATATTATATATATAATTGTATTTCTGAACATGTTTTTGTAAACAGCTAAAATAACAAAACTTGTGTCACTGTCCAAATATTTCTGGACCTAACTGTACTTCTAATGGTGAAGTTGTTTGGGCCGCCTTCCTTGCCCTGCTCCTGGCCAGCCCCGATCTAATACCCCCTCTCCTCCATCCCAGGAGAGGACCGGGACAGGAGTGGTTGAACCCACAGGTAAAGACAAATGGGGAAACCAAAAACTCTAGCAGCTAGCACACATGGAGAAATAAGAAAATACATGATAAGAAAGAAATAAAGAGCAGGGAGGAAATAACCAGACAACGAAAAGATTTCCAAAGCACACCAAGCAGTATGTAATATACCACCAGCAACAGAAACACAACAGCATACGGACCGGTTTAACAAAAGCTATAGTCGGCATGGGAAGACAGGCTCCACCATCTTAACAAGGCGGAGAGTAACTGTAATAGGTCTCCCAGAACATGTGACCCAGGAGATAACCAGTAGATGAAATCCTTCAAGCCCAATCACTAATGAACACACAGCTGGTTGAAGCCCGAGCTTGTCTGTGCAACTCAGAAGCACCTGAGAAGGCATAGTGTGGAGTGCCAGATTCTGCAGTATAAACAGCGCCAGATGCCGGCAATCGGTAAGTTTAGAGCCAAGCTGCTTATAATTTCTGTTCTGCATATAATTAATCAAGTTTTGTGAAGGTTTTACGGCGCATGCGCAGTCCTCACTAATCACCCCAGCAAATGCGAGCGGCGTCAAGCCGAGGAGTGCAGGGGAGGAGGCTATGTGTGACGCCCCCTCACCGGCACAACTCCGCCCCAGAGACACCGCTAGACATGCCAGGGAGAGAAGGAAGACCGCGCATGCGCACACGACACATACTGGGACATAGAAAAATACATGCTCCTAACAGGCAGCAACACATGGACACATAGGGAAAAAGGGCAAATATATATAAGAGACTGACAGTAATTCATAAGTAACAGTAATAGTCCCTCATCCTAAGTCCAATGCATATTCCAGGTTGTCATGGAAGAAACCTTCTTGTAAACGCAGTCCAGATGAACGATGTGTTCAAGCAGTCATATGGTAGAGGCAAAGATCCAAAAGGAGCAGGAGAAAAAGCTGCAGAAAAAAGGAGCACAAATGGCATAAAAAACATGCAGCAAGGAATAGAAAAGGTTAAAACTAGGTTTGTCATACCAAAAATACCCCTAATAAAATAGCAGTAGTGGGAAAAGAACCACTCTAGCAAAAAGGGGGGGGGGGGGGGAGGAGACAGGAATCTATAGGAAGGAGGCGAAGCTAAGGGACTCATTCAATCCAAACAGGACCATAGTACCCAACATAGTAATCCATTTAGTTTCTTTTTGGGCGAGAATCTTTTTAAGATTCCCGCCCCTATTACCACAGTGCACGACGTCTATCCCTGTGACTCGTAATGATTTCGCATTACATCCATGGTGATTCCGAAAGTGTCTCCGGAGGGTTTTAAGGGTGGAAATATCCGTCACTGTCTTTGCCGCACCAATGTCTCACATGTTCGCGCACTCACACTCGCAGCTCCCTAGAAGTTAGACCTATATATATCTTGGGACAACTGCACGTCGCGTAATAAATGACAAAGGAGGTAGCGCATGAGATAAAACTCCTAATATCAAAGGTCCGACTGCCATCTGCAGTGGAAAAGGTCTTACTGCGAGAGACATTAGTGCAAGCAAGACAGTGACCGCACGGAAAACACCCACGGACGGGATTAGTAGAGCCAAATGGCTTCTGGTCACGGCGGATATAGAGTCCCTCTACTACACCAATATTAACCATGATGATGGCCTGGAGGCAGTCCGCTTCTTCCTTCTTTCCACCCTTAAAACCCTCCGGAGACACTTTCGGAATCACCATGGATGTAATGCGAAATCATTACGAGTCACAGGGATAGACGTCGTGCACTGTGGTAATAGGGGCGGGAATCTTAAAAAGATTCTCGCCCAAAAAGAAACTAAATAGATTACTATGTTGGGTACTATGGTCCTGTTTGGATTGAATGAGTCCCTTAGCTTCGCCTCCTTCCTATAGATTCCTGTCTCCTCCCCCTCCCCCCCCTTTTTTGCTAGAGTGGTTCTTTTCCCACTACTGCTATTTTATTAGGGGTATTTTTGGTATGACAAACCTAGTTTTAACCTTTTCTATTCCTTGCTGCATGTTTTTTATGCCATTTGTGCTCCTTTTTTCTGCAGCTTTTTCTCCTGCTCCTTTTGGATCTTTGCCTCTACCATATGACTGCTTGAACACATCGTTCATCTGGACTGCGTTTACAAGAAGGTTTCTTCCATGACAACCTGGAATATGCATTGGACTTAGGATGAGGGACTATTACTGTTACTTATGAATTACTGTCAGTCTCTTATATATATTTGCCCTTTTTCCCTATGTGTCCATGTGTTGCTGCTTGTTAGGAGCCTGTATTTTTCTATGTCCCAGTATGTGTCGTGTGCGCATGCGCGGTCTTCCTTCTCTCCCTGGCATGCCTAGCGGTGTCTCTGGGGCGGAGTTGTGCCGGTGAGGGGGCGTCACACATAGCCTCCTCCCCTGCACTCCTCGGCTTGACGCCGCTCGCATTTGCTGGGGTGATTAGTGAGGACTGCGCATGCGCCGTAAAACCTTCACTGACTGGTCTTTTCTGTCCACGTGATACATCATATGCTCCTTTTAAAAGGTCCTTGGAACTGATGAGTCACCACCCCTCCTTGGTCTGATGAAGCGTTACACTACCAAGACGTGAAACGCTCGTTACCTTGCTTCAGGGGGGACTTTTTGGTCTCTGATTCCTGCACTTTGGCACTTTAAGTAATCGCTGGTGATCCCTTTCTATCTTATACAGCCACTGGTATGTAACACTGCTTGGATGTACCGATTTATCTAGTGTGCTGTTTAATCCACCTTTTATCCTGGACACCAGCTATTGTTCTCTGGTTTCACATGGCATGAAATTTTGTAATTTGCATTTACTGCTTTGTACATTCTACTTTTTGTCACTTTACCTGCCATATGAGCTTTTGATTAACCCTGTATAGTGCCAAGGTGCCCTCTGTTTTTGCACCTAATTGTATAAACTTGTGCTGCATCTAATAATATATATATTTTTTATGATGCAATAAAATTTAGATATTTATCTTTGGCAATACAGCCACGCCTGCTCTCCTGTTTGTTTGTATTTTCCTCAGTAGTTTGCATGTGTATATATACGCATAGATGTCTACACAGGACATTTTATGCTTTATTTAGTTAGACTGTATAGTCATGATACATCTCCTATTGAGCATTTATACTCTTTCCTTATGGATATTCTTGTTTGTCTAAACGCTAGCGATGTCGCTTGTGAAAGGACCCACCCGCGTCGGTTGTGCGTCATGGGCAAATCGCTGCCCGTGGCGCATAACATCGCTAGGACCCGTCACACATACTTACCTGCCTAGCGACGTCACTGTGGCCAGCAAACCGCCTCCTTTCTAAGGGGGCGGTTCGTTTGGCGTCACAGCGGTGTCACTAAGCGGCCGCCCAATAGAAGCAGAGGGGCGGAGATGAGTGGGCCGAACATCCTGCCCACCTACTTCCTTCCTCATTTTGGGCGGCCGCAGATACGATGATGTTCCTTGTTCCTGCGGTGTCACATGTAGCGATGTGTGCTGCCGCAGGAAGGACGAACAACCTGCGTCCTGCAACAGCAACGATAATCGGGCTTAGAACGACCGGACAACGATCAACGATTAAGTGAGTAATTTTGATTGTTAACGGTCGTTCATGAGTTTCACACGCAACGACGTCGCTAACGAGGTCGGATGTGCGTCACGAATTCCGTGACCCCCCCAACGACATCTCATTAGCGATGTCGTTGTGTGTAAAGCCCACTTTAGACTGGCAGTGTTCTGGGACTGACAGCTCAGCTAAATAGCTGGGCAATTAACTGAATAGGACACACCTGGAAAACCTACAACCTCCCAGTCTCAGATTGGACGGTTGAGCTGTCACTGAAAGCACCAACAGCTCAGATGCCCCTGCACTAGATTGGACAACTGAGCTGTCAATCAGCATACCTACAGATCAGCACACCCGGACTCTATAGTGCAGCAAACGGAAGGAATAATGACACCCTATTTATTGGTTGTGATGTTTACTAGAGGGCTTTTGCCACATACTATGGGTCATTTGATTAATTGCTGGATATTTTTAATACATTTTGTCCTGATTAATATTCATTATTAAAGGGAACCTGTCACCACTTTTTCAGCCTACATACTGTGGCCACCACCAGTGGGCTCTTATATACAGTTCTAACATGCTGTTGTACCGCCCCGCGCTCGGCTGCCGGCCGAGCCGCTCGGATCCGGGCTCGTTTTGGTGGGTGGCTTGAGCGCCTCCGGACCCGGGAATCACGTCGCTCTGAAGGGAAGCTGGCACTACGTGTAGGGATTTCGGTGAGGAGGTTCACAGCCGAGGCCATGGTGTTTAGGGATGTAAGTTTGTGATGCCACCCACGGGTTGTGGTGATTGTGGACATCACCACTGCCGTTAACTAGGCTCCCGGGGACGGTGTTGTGCAGCCTGATGTTGACCCCTCCGTTGGCAGGGGGTTATGGTCCCGGGGCTCGGTGGTTGCGAGGTGCGGGCGTGTTGGTGCGGTGCGGTGCGGAGCCCGAGGGCACTGTTGTACTCACTATGACAGACACACCGGAGTCTCTGGTAAACCAAAAGGATGGTGGTCGGTGCCCGCAGCCGACTACGCTTGGTCCCCCACCCGGTTCGGTGGTTCCCGCCTTTCTCCTGCACCTCTTTTTGTAGAACTTGACTACCTATGCTTCAGCAACGGTAGTCCGCTCCCCAGCTTTATGTGTGTCGGAGAACCCGTTTGCCCGAAGGCGCTGGCCCGTGGGATCTCTCTGCCTGTGCAGTGGCTTTCTATCCCCCTCAGTGGACTGTTGACGTTTTTCGGGTCTTGGGACGGGAAAGGACCTAAGGTCCAAAACTCAATCAGTGAATTCGACGTGGTCCAGTCGCTTCTGGACCTCGTTCCGGGTCTGAGTACCCCTCCTGGTGCTCCGGTTTCCAGTTGGTTCCCCGGTTCGGTACCGGCGGGCCACTACCTTGTCCCGGTCCCTTACGGTTCCACCAGCCATCTTCCCGGCTGCTGCAGGCGGCAATCACCGTCTGCCTCCTGTACACAGGGTATTAGGGCTACGACCCAGATCCCTGACAGACGTTTACACTTTGCTACTACTCTCCTTCACCTCCAAAACTAATCTGTTGTGTTTTCCTGCCTCAGGCTATCCGAACTCCTCGGTGGGTGTGGCCAACCACCTGGCTCCACCCCCTGGCGTGAACGTCAAGACCTGAGAGGGGTGACTCAGGGTTTTTAGGTTGGCTGCTGTTACCTTGTTAGGGGACGGGTGTTTGTGCAAGTGCCTACCTGTGACTACCTGGCTGTATATAAGAGCCCAGGCCGCTGTGTAGAACATAAAAAACACTTTATAATACTCACCTAACAGTCGCCCTGCGGTGGAGTTGGATCAGATGGGCGTCTCCGTTGTCAAGTGCCGGCGCCGCCTCTTTCGGCCATCTTTTGTCTTCCTTCTTCTGTAGCCGGAGTGCATGACGCATCTACGTCATTCACACTTGCCGGCATTGAGGTCCTGCACTTGCACTTTGATCTGCCCTGAGCAGGCAGATCAAAGTACTGTAGTGCGCCTGCGCAGGATCGGCAAGGGTGTATGACGTAGGATGTGTCATGCACACAGGCTTTAGGAGATAGCCGAAAGAGGTGGCGCCGGGACCAGACAACGGAGATGCCCTTATGGCCCAACTCCACCACAGCGCGACCATTAGATAAGTATTATAAAGTGTTTTTTATGTTCTCACAGCTGCCTGCGCTCTTATATACAGCTTGTTAGAATGCTGTATATAAGAGGTCGGCAGTGTTGGCTCCAGCTTATAGGTCGAAAAAGTGATGACAGGTTCCCTTTTAATGGATTGCCCAATACCCCCACTAATTATCTGTTCATTGATTTCATAAATCTGGACAATTCCTTTAAAAAAATTATTTATATTATTGGTGACTCTTAAAATATTATGGCCTAATTCATCCAAATTTTGTGTGTTTGTTTTTTTTTCTTTATTTGGATATGATTTTGTGGGTGCTTGTGCGACCATGCTATTAATACTAGTAGTTGGGAATCTTAGTGTCGTTTGTCCTGGCCTGTTCCAGTTTTTCCATTCGTTTGTTCCAGTATCTAGTATGATCAGATTTTTGTATATACTCCTTTGTTGTAGAAAGATTACCCACCACGAGAGAACTTTATTTATGTATTACCCCTTAATGCCTTGGTAATTTTTCATTTTTGTGCTTTCATTTTTTCCTCCTCTTCTTCCTAGAGCCATAACGTTTCTATTTTTTGGTTTTTTTAGGGTTTTTTTTTTATAATTTTGAATGACATCATTCACTTTAAAAGATGACATACTAAAATTGGAATAAAGTTAAAGTGGTATGTAATGGTGAAAAAAAAGGCAAATTTACAACTATTTTGAGGGATTTTGTTTTCATGGTGTTCATTGTAAAGTGAAAATACCCTGGAATATGACTTGAGGTTCCCCCTGAAGAAGAAGTGTGATACTTCGACACATTGGAAAATAAACTGCATTTATTCTTCATGAGTTTCTGACATCATCTGTCAACAATGTTCTTCTTATACAGGCAGTGCAGGAATTCAAGGGAATCTGCCAGCAGGTTTTTGCTACCTCATCTGAGAGTGGCATGATGTTGTCAAAAAGGCCCTGAGTTCAATGATGTATCACATAGATTACAGGGTACTGCCGTTCTGACACAGTGAAAGATTTTAGATTTTACATGTAGCAGAGCTCTGAAAGCTGTCCTCGCCCACACCAGGCTTCAGTGTACATTTCCATAGACAGAAGCTGAGGGGGCAGAATCGACTGCAACTCACATACTGCTGAGACCCACTAATGATAAAGATAAGAGGCTTAAGTTAACATTGCAGATAAATAAAAAAAGACCATGAGATAACAGAGTCAGGGCTGAAGTCTCTGTTTTAACACTTGCAGCATGCTATCTTCAGGTTTCATTGCAGAAATCTGATGACAGAGTCCCTTTAACCCTTTCAGTTGCAACTTTGATTGTTCCATTGTCCTGTGGGTCTCCAGCAGCCTGTATCAAAGCACATAAATAAAGGCCCAGTCACACTAACAACTTACCAGCGATCCCAACAACGATACAACCTGATAGGGATCGCTGGTAAGTTGCTAGGAGGTCGCTGGTGAGATGTCACACTAAGCGACGCTCCAGCGATCCCACCAGCAACCTGACCTGGCAGGGATCGCTGGAGCGTCGCTACATGGGTTGCTGGTGAGCTGTCACACAGGCAGATCTCACCAGCAACCAGTGACCAGCCAGCAGCGCCACGTAGAATGCGATGCTGCGCTTGGTAAGTAAGGTAAATATCGGGTAACCAACCCGATATTTACCTTGGTTACCAGCGCACACCGCTTAGCGCTGGCTTCCTGCACACCTAGCCACAGTACACATCGGGTTAATTACCCGATGTGTACTCTGCTACTGTGCAGGCAGCAGGAGCCGGCTTCTGCGGACGCTGGTAACCACGATAAACATTGGGTAACCAAGAAGCCCTTACCTTGGTTATCCGATATTTACCTTCGTTACCAGCGTCCGCCGCTCTCTGCTGTCGGTGCCGGCTCCCTGTTCCCTGCACTCCTAGCCACAGTACACATTGGGTTAATTACCCGATGTGTACTCCAGCTACGTGTGCAGGGAGCCGGCACTGGCAGCTGAGAGCGGCGGACGCTGGTAACGAAGGTAAACATTGGGTAACCAAGGTAAGGGCTTCTTGGTTACCCGATATTTACATTGGTTACCAGCGTCCGCAGAAGCCGCCTCCTGCTGCCTGCACATTTAGTTGTTGCTGTCTCGCTGTCACACACAGCGATCTGTGCTTCACAGCGGGAGAGCAACAACTAAAAAATGGTCCAGGACATTCAGCAACAACCAGCGACCTCACAGCAGGGGCCAGGTTGTTGCTGGATGTCACACGCAGCAACATCACTAGCAACATCGCTGCTACGTCACAAAAGTTGTTCCTTAGCAGCGATGTTGCTAGCGATGTTGCTTAGTGTGACGTGGCCTTAAAGGCCCCTTTATACACTGAGACTTTCTAGCGATCCCACCAGCGATCCCAACCTGGCCGGAATCGCTACAAAGTCTCTGGTGAGCTGTCAAACAGGCAGAACTGGCCAACGATGCAACAGCGATCCGGACCTGCAGAACGACCTAGCTAGTCATTGGGGACGTTGTCAGACCTAAAACACACATCCGTGAAAACCATGAAAACCACCGTGAAAACTGTCGGCAGACAGCAGACAGAGTAGCGCGATGAGAATGAACTCGTGTGAAATTCACCTGACTTCATTGTCATGCCGCGGCTCTGTCTGTGTGCCGTGTACTGATTAGCGGTCACCGGTGAAGGATTCACCAGTGACCGCTAATCCCCCGAGTGAGTGAAGTGTTCCCCCCTCTCTCATACTCACCGATCCCCGATCACCGGCGCTGCACGGCGTTCACACTGCTCCGGCGGCTTTTTCTAATTTGAAAAAGCCGGCCGCTCATTAAACAATCTCGTATTCCCTGCTTTCCCCGCCCACCGGCGCCTATGATTGGTTGCAGTGAGACACGCCCCCACGCTGAGTGACAGGTGTCTCACTGCACCCAATCACAGCAGCCGGTGGGCGTGTCACTATGGAGTATAGAAATAAATAAATAATTAAAAAAAACGGCGTGCGGTTCCCCCCAAATTTAATACCAGCCAGATAAAGTCATACGGCTGAAGGCTGGTATTGTCAGGATGGGGAGCTCCACGTTATGGGGAGCCCCCCAGCCTAACAATATCAGTCAGCAGCCGCCCAGAATGGCCGCATACATTAGATGCGACTGTTCTGGGACAGTACCCGGCTCCTACCGATTTGCCCTGGTGCGTTGGCAAATCGGGGTAAAAAGGAGTTATTGGCAGCCCATAGCTGCCAATAAGTCCTAGCTTAATCATGTCAGGCGTCTCCCCGAGACACCTTCCATGATTAATCTGTAAATTACAGTAAATATAGATCTGAAAATAAGGAGCGCTGATAGTGTAACACCAAAGTGATCAGTGGGGTATACCTGGAAAATATACACTCAGCTGGATCAGTTGTGACAGTCACAACCACTAGTGCGCATGAGATAATGGCGTCTGCTGCAGCCCCACATGGATGAGCATACAAGATAAGGCAGAAAAGGGGTTAATGCTGCGCATCAGCCAAATGAAGACGTATAATGTTGATGAAGATGAGTATTCTTTTATTTCATAGGTCTACGCGTTTCAAGGTGACAACCTCTTCCTCAGGACCAATGCATCAACAACAAGTACAACATACATGAAGATGACAGATATATATACACACAACTGATGGAAACAAAACGCCCACTGAAAGAAAAAAAATCAGTGGGAAGATCCTCCAACTGCATGACATGGCAAATTCATAGTAGTACATCAAATTCACATATATTCAAGGATAACATATTATTATGCAAAAAATAATAAATCTATAAACGGTAATAAAGAAAAATAAAAACATAATAAAGAAAGAAAAAAAGAATAAAAAGACAAGAGTGTATGTGTATGTGTTTATAAAAGGACTAGAACCCTTCTATGGGTGATAGCCCTATAACTAAAAACCAAGTCACCATTCTAGTGGTGATCACCACCAATAGTTCCACAAAAAGAACAAGAAAAGAAGAACCAAGAAGGAGCAGAAACAAAAAGAAGAAGTGTGAATCGGACAGACCTCTTTATTAAGGTCTCCAAAAAGTGATTAAAACACTTGAGGTGAACCGGACAAGGAGTTCACCAGTGCCACAAGAAAAAACATGTAATGAAAAATGCATGTTCGCGTGTCTGAAGGGGTGTTAACAAGAAAAAATATATATATATGACTATTTTTTTATCTATAAAAAATATATATATATATATAGTGATAATATGTTCATTTATATATACATGTGTATACACCTAGAATTAAATGTGTAAAGACACGTGAAAAAAATATGTATCATAGAATTATGTAAATATATATGTGTATCATAAAATATATTTATCTATAATAAATCTGATCAACGCTTTGGTATAGCGCTCGCTCCGGAGCTTTGAGTATAATACGGATTCAGTAGTATTTGTCTGTCTCTCTTCCTCCTCCGTGAATCTAATACTTTTTCAGTGTAAAAAATCTTTTTGTCACAGGAAGTTTTTAATAGTTAGTTCTTAATAGTGTAATTTTAATATTATATATTTATATATATTTCTTATAGGAAATTTTTAAAGAAATTAATGTTTCCTGGTCTTCACTTTTTATGATCCATCAGGACCTTTTATATAAATATTTTTTTTTTTATATAAATATATTTTATGATACACATATATATTTACATAATTCTATGATACATATTTTTTTCACATGTGTCGTTACACATTTAATTCTAGGTGTATACACATGTATATATAAATGAACATATTATCACTATATATATATATATATATATATATATATATATATATATATATATATATATATTTTTTATAGATAAAAAAATAGCCATATATATATTTTTTCTTGTTAACACCCCTTCAGACACACGAACATGCATTTTTCAGTACATGTTTTTTCTTGTGGCACTGGTGAACTCCTTGTCCGGTTCACCTCAAGTGTTTTAATCACTTTTTGGAGACCTTAATAAAGAGGTCTGTCCGATTCACACTTCTTCTTTTTGTTTCTGCTCCTTCTTGGTTCTTCTTTTCTTGTTCTTTTTGTGGAACTATTGGTGGTGATCACCACTAGAATGGTGACTTGGTTTTTAGTTATAGGGCTATCACCCATATAAGGGTTCTAGTCCATTTATAAACACATACACTTTTGTCTTTTTATTCTTTTTTTCTTTCTTTATTATGTTTTTATTTTTCTTTATTACCGTTTATAGATTTATTGTTTTTTGCATAATAATATGTTATCCTTGAATATATGTGAATTTGATGTACTACTATGAATTTGCCATGTCATGCAGTTGGAGGATCTTCCCACTGATTTTTTTTTTCTTTCAGTGGGCGTTTCTTTCCATCAGTTGTGTGTATATATATCTGTCATCTTCATGTATGTTGTACTTGTTGTTGATGCATTGGTCCTGAGGAAGAGGTTGTCACCTTGAAACGCGTAGACCTATGAAATAAAAGAATACTCATCTTCATCAACATTATATGTCTTCATTTGGCTGATGCGCAGCATTAACCCCTTTTCTGCCTTATCTTGTATGCTCAATTACAGTAAATAAACAGACACAACTGAAAAATCCTTTATTAGAAATAAAAAACACAAACACATTCCCTGGTTCACCACTTTAATCAGCCCCAAAAAGCCCTCCATGCCCGGCGTAATCCAGGATAGTCCAGCGTTTCAAGAGCAAGAGTTTCTGCTCCAAAAACTAAAAAAACTCATACTGACATACCATTAGAGTAATCGGGAGAGTGAATCTGAAAACCTGGGTGTCTCCCTGTAAAACCTCGGGATTTGACTTGTCTGCTCTAAAAACCTATGTGGTTTTTTGATACATTTTTCAGTTCTGACGAGGAATCTGCAAAGAATCAACACATTGCTCCTTTTTTTTCCCCACAGTGCAATCTTTGAGACCTTGTATGAAAAAAATAACTGTCCATAGCAATGTAGTTCTCCCACTGAAATCGATTGGAAGCTTATCGAAAGTGTTTTTGAAGAGTTTTTGTTATGCAGATTTTGGAGCAGAATCAGCTCCCTAATACTCGGAAAAACAACTCGATGTGAACAAATGCTAAACCAAATAAAAAGGGGATCTGCAGCTCAATTATCTTAGGAGAGAGCAGTGCGTTTCGCATATAATGATTTTCTTAGGCAGTGGCCCCCAGGATGGAGATTTTCAGGGAACTATGATCCCAAGATAGAGTACAATTTGATTGTCCTGGATAGATGTTAAAGGGAACCGGTCACTAGATTTCTGCTTTCTAAACCAAAACTAGCACCTTAAGCAGCGCCTGTGCTGCATTCTATAAAGGTGAATATTTTCCCCTGATTCAACCTCTAGACCCCACAAATACCTTTATAAAATCTCCCACCATGTATGCTAATCGTCCTGTCTGGTCCGATGGGCATCTTGTTTTGAGGCTCTTGTCCCTCCTTTCAGCGCTGATCACTGTCTTCCACCGGCGCCATGCATGTAGCCAGGCAAGATGCTGAGCATGCGCATAGACATTACCAGCTCTTGGAGGCACACTTCACTTTGCTCTATTGCGGGCAGAGCCAAAAACATTGGTGCACCAGCGCGAGCTGGCGAGTTCAATGCGCAGGCGCGAGATTTTGCCCAGCCATGTGGATGATGTGTCGCCCAGGGCTATGGTGTACTCAGTCCTGGACCGGTTAGGTGACCCTGGGGATGCTTTTTTAAAAGGAGTATATTTACAGGGGAGATTAGGTAAAAGTTTATATCGTGACGCCACTTTCGGGTTGCGGCTATGTAGATGGCGCCGCCGCTGCACAGTTCTCACTACTGGGGCTGGTGTTAGTGGCAGCCTGGATATTGGGCCCTCCACAAGTAGGTCCAAGCCCCAGTGGATAAATGATGTTTATGGGTGCAGAAAGAAGGTAGGCCACACAAGGGGTTGCAGTGTAACGGGTTCCTTTACTCACAGTAAGATGGAAACTGGTCACCCGAGGAAGGCTGGTCATGACCGCTGGTCCCCTTAGTCCCAGTGCCGGTGTAGTGACCTGGTGGCTTCTTTCCCCTGTACCTGTCTCTGGTTGGTGGGTCCCCGTGGCTTGGAGCGTCTGGGGGTCCCCTCCTGGTACTCTCTCAACTTTAGTGCGTATGACGGTAGCGTGAACCCTGTGGGGTAGGTTTCTCTGGTCCGATTCCCCGATTCTCCCGTTGCTACCGTGTCCCGAACTTCAAGGTCAGTGAGGTCCTGGATGGTCGCCTCACTGTGCAGATTTTATCAGGTCTGCCTGGAGCGTTTGACTGACCTAGGATTCTGTACCCCGTTGGTGCTATGGTTCCGGGAGTACTCCACCGTACTCCAGCAGCAACCACACGCCTGGGCCCTCAAGTCACAGTCACACTCCTGTCATTGCTTCCGATCACTCTCGCTGTCACCGACAAACTGACTGTCTCTCCAGTGTCTGCCCCCTCCCACCTGGTCGTCTAGTGGACTAGATCGGCTCCACCCCTCGGTGGCCATCCATTGGGTCCAACCCTAGTCTGTCACCAGTCTTTGGGGAAATTGGGAAAAAACAGGGATTAACTGGAATGTTTTGTTGTTACCGGCACTGGTCTTCTGGGTCCCTGGGGTTAGGCCCTCATCCTGGTGGGGATGCAGTACCTTGTAGCTCCCTGATGGCTTTAGGGGTGCTACAATGACGTCACCTGCTTCATCCACATAGCCAGGAAAAATCACGAGCCTGAGGCAGAGACATTGCCGGCTCACCCAGTCGCACCGATGTTTTTGGCTCTGCCCGCAATAGGGCAAAGTGAAGTGCACCTGTGCGAGTCGGCAATGTCTGCACAGGTGGGAAATATTGCCTAGCGCAGATGACATCATCCACGTCAGTCATCAAAGGGGGATGGCGATCAGTGCCAAAAGGAAGGACTGGAGCTGCAACCTAGGATGCCCATTAGAACAGACCCAACAATTAGCATACATGGTGGGAGATTTTATAAAGGTATTTTTGGGGTCTAGAGGGGGAATCAGGGGACAACATTCACCTTTTTAGAATGCAGCACAGGCGCTGCTGAAGGTGCTAGTGTTGGTTTACAATGCAAAAATCTAGTGACAGGTTCACTTTAAGCACCTGTTATATATAAAAGTGGTGGCTGTCAGTAAATTGTAACTGACTGACTGTTGTAATGATGAAACTTTTTATGCATTACATTGGACAACCACATTAAACAGGTCTAAGTGATAAATTATTTTCATATATTGATTTTCAAAGTAATTTATTTAGGAATTACAGTTCAAGAAAATCACACTAGGTGGCGGTAGCGATCTATATTGCTAAATTAGATCTGGTCTGGCACAGTGAAGAGGTTTCAGCAATTTTTACATTTTTTCTTTTATAGCGCTTTAAAGTGTGTTTCCTATGGGCAGAGCAGAGAACTAGTGCAAAGAGTAGCTGTGTCTCCAGTGCCCTCATGGGTACACTGATTTAAAGTGTAACCGTCGTTTTAATTTTTATTTAATAAATCAACAGTACCCATGAAAAGAAGCAACTTTGTAATATATCTTATCAGACAAATCTGCTTCTTTCTCTGTCAGAATTGATCAGTTTTTCCTTGTCTTTTTCGTCAACTGGGAATGGTCCTTAAGAAGTCTCCATAGACTAGTGTTTTGAGGACCAGCTACTCTAGTCCATATTTACTGACTGCAGTGCCCATCACTGCTGTAACCAATTACTGAGCTCAGAGATTGGCTGCAGCGCTGATGTGCTATGTGAGTCATAACGTCACTGGTAGCCAGTAAATAAAAATCAGAGGTGGCCGAGAGGCAGAGCTCAACCAGAGAAGGGTGAATACACTGTGTGCAGAATTATTAGGCAAATGAGTGTTTTGATCACATGATGCTTTCTATACATGTTGTCCTACTCCAAGCTGTATAGGCTGAGAGCCAAATACTAATTAAGTAAATCAGGTGATGTGCATCTCTGTAATGAGGAGGGGTGCGGTGTAATGACATCAACACCCTATATAAGGTGTGCTTAATTATTAGGCAACTTCCTTTCCTTTGGCAAAATGGGTCAGAAGAGAGATTTGACGGGCTCTGAAAAGTCCAAAATTGTGAGATGTCTTGCAGAGGGATGCAGCAGTCTTGAAATTACCAAACTTTTGAAGCGTGATCACCGAACAATCAAGCGTTTCATGGCAAATAGCCAACAGGGTCGCACGAAGTGTGTTGGGCAAAAAAGGCGCAAAATAACTGTCCATGAATTGAGGAAAATCAAGCGTGAAGCTGCCAAGATGCCATTTGCCACCAGTCTGGCCATATTTCAGAGCTGCAACGTTACTGGAGTATCAAAAAGCACAAGGTGTGCCATACTCAGGGACATGGCCAAGGTAAGGAAGGCTGAAAAAACTACCACCTCTGAACAAGAAACATAAGATAAAACGTCAAGACCGAACCAAGAAATATCTTAAGACTGATTTTTCAAAGGTTTTATGGACTGATGAAATGAGAGTGACTCTTGATGGGCCAGAGGCTGGATCAGTAAAGGGCAGAGAGCTCCACTCCGACTCAGACGCCAGCAAGGTGGAGGTGGGGTACTGGTATGGGCTGGTATCATCAAAGATGAACTTGTGGGACCTTTTCAGGTTGAGGATGGAGTGAAGGTCAACTCCCAGACCTACTGCCAGTTTCTGAAAAGACAACTTCTTCAAGCAGTGGTACAGGAAGAAGTCAGTATCGTTCAAGAAAAACATGATTTTCATGCAGGACAATGCTCCATCACATGCATCCAATCACTCCACAGCGTGGTGTGCCAGTAAAGGTCTAAAAGATGAAAAAATAATGACATGGCCTTCTTGTTCACCTGATCTGAACCCCATAGAGAACCTGTGGTCCCTCATAAAATGTAAGATCTACAGGGAGGGAAAACAGTACACCTCTCGGAACAGTGTCTGGGAGGCTGTGGTGGCTGCTGCATGCAATGTTGATCGTAAACAGATCAAGCGACTGACAGAATCTATGGATGGTCGGCTGCTGAGTGTCATCATAAAGAAAGGTGGCTATATTGGTAACTATTTTATTGGGGTTTTGTTTTTGCATGTCAGCAATGTTTATTTCTAAATTTTGTGCAGTTATATTGGTTTACCTGGTGAAAATATACAAGTAAGATGGGAAAAGGTAATTCTTGGAATTGTCACTGTTGTTGCAGAAACCGCCAGTATATTCTATTCAAAAGGTGGATACAATTCTGCCCTCATGCGCTACACGCAATCTTCCCTTCAGTGTCAGACAGATGTTGGCGGTGTAATCATGAGAGGGGGGATATGTTGCATATTTGGTGGAGCTGTAGCCTCATTAAGCCTTTTTGGAGTGGGGTCTTCTCGGCATACAATAGCATTAGCGGGGAGGCCCTCTCTAGTTCTCCACAAATCGCTCTCTTATCTATCCTACCGGGGTCTGTTAAATCTCAGAAAATGGGACTATTGCGGTTTTGCCTAGCGGCTGCCCGAGCCGTGGTCCCCAGACACTGGAGGTCCACCCGTGCCCCCGCCTTGGATGAGTGGCTTGAGGAGATGGCCTCCCTTTACAGAATGGAGAGTCTCACTGCTGAAATTCAGGACGCTACTGAAAAATGTATTAAGATCTGGAGTCCCTGGGTCATTTTTTTGGATTCCCCGGACTTCAGGTCCCTCTTTGGGGCGATTTGAGACTCTACCTAGATTTTCCCTGCTAGTTATTCCCGGCCCTTCCTTGCCCTTCCCCATGATCCTTTCCCCGTCATCATTCACTTTGTCTACTTCCCTCTTTCTTTCTCTCTTTATTTCTTTTCCTTCGACTGACCATTATGTGCCTTTATGGTATGAATGGTAAATCTTTGCTGTTTGTTATAGTTTATGGATTTTATACTTTTATAATGGTTCAAGACAGAATGATATAAATGTTCTTAAATGATCTTTATTGTAACAAACTGTATATGGCTGCAACCATGCAAAGCCTTTCATGTTTCATTGCATTCTTGTTTTGTTTTTTTTTGTCTGTATTTGGGGGTTTGCCTTGGTCTGCAGCCCTGCTTATTGTAACCAACCTTAATTTTTCAATAAAAAAGAGATTAAACATAAAGGGATTGTCTGTGTGTAAATTTTCTTTAATATAAAGGTTTGTACATGATTAAAACTACTGAATAAACACTGATACACTTTGTGCAGGAATATTAGGCAAGTTGTATTTTAGAACCTGAAATACAACAATAATACCTAAAAAATAACTTTTATTAGTTCCTCTAAAAATAGGGAAGGATCACCTTGCCTATGCATAAAAAATATTCAGCTTAAGGGTTAAATGAATTGCAAAATCCTCCATAGCAATAGGGGGACTAGCATACCCTGTAAACATGCAATAACACCTAAATATCAATTGGTGCTGGCAGATATAAATATTTAACCGAGATGGCCAAGATTTTTCACACATCTGCTCACTCAGACCCTGTTCAAAAATTGGCAGTAGTGTTAATCACATCCAATATTACCCTCCAGTTGCTAATAGGAGGTTTTTTTTTGTGACCATAATACCCACAGGTGTTTGGTCAGAAGGAACAATATTCCTCACATCCGGTTAAAAAAAATTAGCAATATCCAGGAATTCAGATAGTCAAGTTGTTAACCTGGTATTGTCTGAAAGGGAACAATCTCACCCAATTGCTGGTGTCTTGCCTCCCAAGTGGTCAGTTTGTCCTCATATTCGGCGTTTTCCAAAAGACCCTCACCAAACAAGTCTAGGACCCCTTATGAATGGACTCACTGTCCTCTCCCAGAGTCTCCTTCTCCCTTCTCCCGACGCGTTTCTTATACACCATTCATCAGGGGAGCATTAAGGAGATAACCTATACTGGGTTAATCTAGAAAAAATGAGAACATGGGAAGAGTAAGAGGGGTTCTCAATAGCAGCCCCCAAAGTACCTCACCCTACATAGAAGAAACATGGAGGAATAAGCGACTTACCAGACGGTGACAGCGCAAGTCCTATCAGCTGTACACCGCTGACCAGCAAAATCACTTTTAAATAGTCGCCGTTCTCCTGCCGGTGTCTGACGTCACATCCGCGATTGCGCTCACCGCTTCCGCATTACGCGGTGGAGCGCATCAGTGGAACGCACGTCCCACAGGAAGTGACGTCGGCCACATCCGGCGCGCTCAATATACTACAACAGTAATACAAGAGTGGGACGCAACAGCGCCCAGCGGCCCGCCCCCTCACCTAATCAGGACAGCACATCGCATGATGCCTCACCGCGCATGCGCTTAGTCCGCGACGCGGACTATCCAAACAGTGAAAGGCCAAGTGTTTTCTCATAACATACACTACTAAGATCGGGCGATGACCGCTAATACCAGATAATATGAGTAGGTTTCAAGAGTACAGTTAAACAAAAAACAGATACTGAATAGCAGATCAGAAGTAAAGTCTCAGACATAGATCGAACATGCAAAACAAAAGATCATTAAATCACAAATAGGTTACTGACAAATTACAGAGGACATATAGACTCTGAGAGAAGTGCTGGAGGGAAATATCATTAAAAGTTGTATTTTAGAGGATTTTTTTTTTTTATTATTGATCAACAACTACTGGATGTTCTCAATCAACCCAAAAGACTCATAAACATTAAAGCTTAATATTTTGGAAGTTGGGGTGGATTTTTTTTAGATTTGGTTATCTTAGGAGGATATCTGTTTGTGCAGGTAACTATTACTGTGCAGAATTATTAGGCAACTTAATAAAAACCAAATATATGACAGTTAATAATCACCTCTCCCAGATCCAGGCTTTGCTTCCCTCAGCCCGGTCTGCTAAACTCTGTTGTGCTAAACGCCGGGCTTTGTAGATGGCCCTGCGTCATTCTTTGTGACCATTGGTCTGGGCCTATATAAGGCTCACCATCACCAGGACACACACCTGAGGCGTGATATTAAGAACTTTAGTTTGTTTGTGCACCTTGACCTTTGTTTGTTTTGTCTTCAGGACATCTTCGGTCCACCTGCGGCTTCTTGTACCTCTGCTACCCATCTCCCGCAGTTGTGCCTCTTCTGGCTGCTGCCCTGACGCTCGTGGTCCATGTGAGGCCTCTTTCACACGTTCGTGCATTTAACGCACGTGTGGCGGTCTATGAGGCAGGTCCATATGTTTGTTCGTGTGTATGTTCTCCGTGTGCTGCTTCTCTCTGTGCTATCCGTGTGAGATTCGGATAGAACACTAACATCATGAGCTGGTATACTTACCTTTCTCCGGCATTGTTATTACTTCTGGGTCCACAGACAGTACAGTGAATATTCATGAGCAATGATGAGCGGGCCCGGAAGCAACAGCAGCGTCGGAGATAGGTAAGTATAAAAATGATTTTTTTCTTAAGTAACGTGTTTTCTCCAGTACGTGTCACACAAATCACATCCATGCTGCCGACAGAAAATGGACATGTCGCTGTGTTGAGCACATGGACACGTGTGTGCACCACCCGGTTCAAAACATGGACATGTGTGCAAACCCATTGATTTTTAATGGGTCTACATGTGTAAGTGTCTCTGGTACGTGTGAAAATGGACGTCACATGTACCGGAGACATGGATGTGTGAAGAAGGCCTCATCACCTGGACCTTGGGCTTGGGGAATCCACCTCACCAATTGAACCCAACACTGTGCTCGTGGTAAGCATGCCATTCACAATTGCAATAAAGTGAGTTGTGATATGAGACATGATGACATGTATATTGATATATAACTAATTCCATCATACCAGTCTTCACTCAGAAGTTTGTAGCAATTGTCACAGTTTTCTATTTTAGTAATGATCTCTTTGATAGAAATTTGAGCTGTGCACTACATGCCATGCTTAATATCTACCACCAGATGGGGCTCTCATCCTTCTGCATTGCTTGTTCAATAGCTACTTTTATATAGCATCCTTAGATTGTTATAAGGCAAATTCAATGTAATAAATGCCTTAATTTTTTAAAATGATACATTTTATACTGCGATTATGTAAAATTATAGTTTCAGGCAAAGAAGCCATAAAAAAATTAAAAGTTGAGTTGAGTAGAGAGGATCATATATTAGTCTATAGTGCCAATTCATTTGGAAGACTCATGGCTGGGAGCGCTCAGTATGTTTAAAGAAAAAAAAAAAGACGTAGAGCATGGGGGTGATAGAAATAACTACTCCAATTTGTAAGTGTTTCTCAAATTCTTAGACAAATCTGCCATATAAAATAATAACACTTAAAGGGGTTGTCCCTCATACAAAGTTCATTTTAATCATTAGATATTGGAAAAATAATGATTTCTACAATTGATTGTGTTTTAAAAAATGTTCCTGTGCTGAGATAATCTTGTATATACAGTGGAGAGCCAAATTAGAGAACAATGTGTGATCACTTGCTTTTTTCAGAAATAATGTAATCTACATGGATCAACAGTTCAGGGTTGTTTTTGTAAGGGGTGCACCATGCCACTAAAACAGTGTTCTACAAAAGATCCAAAGTTTATCAACATGAAACCTTTATTTTGCCCAAAATGTGGTGATCATTAGTGTTGAGCGGACCCGGATCTGAAAAATCCGGATCCGCACGGTTCGAGGTTCCGATCCGAGTCCGACCAGTACCCGGGATCCGGGTTGCACGATCCAGATCCGTTTTTTTTTCTTTTTTTTTTTTCTCTCTCTCTCTTCGGACCCGAATTATAGCCGATCCGCTCAACTCTAGTGATCATAATTAGAGAACAGCAATGACTGTAGCACAGAGAAAGCTTATAAGTAAATGTTCCGCAGGAAACAGCAGTCACCAATCAGTAGGACGTGTACAGGCCTTTGCTTTGAATGACTTCAGCACATCGGCCACAGGACATCACTAGTCTCTGACACTGCTCTGGTGTGATTTTGGTCCACTCTTCCAGTCTCTTCCACAGTTCTTTGACTGTTGAGGGTTTCTTAACCATAAATTTGTCATCAAGGATTTTCCAGAGGTTTTCTATTGGGTTTAGATCAGGACTCTGGGCGGCCATGTCATTGTTTCAATGTTTTCTGTTTCAAGGAACTGTTTTACACGTTTTGCTGTGTGACAGGGGGCAATGCCCTACATGAAAATCGCTGGCTGATTGAGTAATGAACTAAAGTAAAGAACCACGTGTTGTTGAAGGAGGTTCTGATACACACTTGCATTCACTCTGCCATGTAGCTGTATGAGAGGGCCAACTCCTGCTGCAGAAAACATTCCCCAAAGCATGACACTAACTCCACCACTTTTCACTGACTTTTTAACACCCTTTGGGTTCAATCTTTCCCCAGTTTGTCAACAAACATAACGTTTCCCATCAGACCCAAACAAATTACACTTGTTTTCATCACTAAAATGAACTGTGGACCACATAGGGAAAGTCTAGTCTTTTGATTATTTTTGCTAATAAGAGGTTTTCAGTCCAAATTCTCTTAAACGTCGTGACACTGTATGACGAGACAGATCCTTACCCTGTTCAGTGCTGAACTGGCGAGCAATTCCAGCTGCAGTGTTGAAACGATTACCCATGGAGATTCTCCGCATTACCCTATCCTCTCTCACATTTATCTTTTGAGGGCAACCAGCCTTCTTCAGGGACTTGAAGGAGTTTGTGATGTTGCAAAGATGCAATATTCTCAAAATCACAGAATTGGAACTACCAACTTTTCTTGCTATGGTTGATAGGGTCACCCCTTTGGCCTTCATCTGGACAACCTGCTCCCGGATGGTTTCAGTCACTTTGCAACAACACACCATTTTTGCAAAATCAGGGCAAACTGGAAAGTTAGGCTACCAGTTATATAGGATTTGTCAGATAATTATGGAAATTAGTAGAAGGTGCCAGATTAACACCAATAACTTGCAGGTATCTGGAAGTGTTCTCTAATTTTGATCAGTCATCTTTTTCATTTATCTCATTTACATTTTTATTATGTGCTTTGGAATAAATTCAATTTATGAAATACGCTTAATATACTGTGAGTTTCCTCATGTTAGGCTATAATCATATAGGACGACACAATTACCGCAACATTTAGGAAATTGTATGTTGTTCTCTAATTTTGATCACCAGTGTGTGTTGCCCCTGTTATGTACTGTATAATGGCTGTGTCTGACCGTACAGGGACATGGTCTGATCATACCACATGCCCTGGGCAAGGAAGGAAATAAAAATGTATATAGACAGGGCAGCATGGGATTGCAGATAATTCTTTTTGTGAGGTAAAACATTTCTCTGCCTGTTTTACCTCAGAGAAAGAATAATTTGTGATCTGTGCTGTAATGTCTGTATACTCTTTTACTTCCTTCCCTGCCCAGGAGCTGTGGTATGATCAGACCATGTCCCTGTACGGTCAGACACAGCCATTACACAGTACCTAACAGTGGCACACATACAATTGAGGAAATTAGTATTATTCCAAGATCTATTGATTAAAATCAACTTTAAAATTAACTTTGTTTGTAGGAAAACCCCTTTTAATGACAGAAACTGTCATTGACTACAAGTCTGGGGGTTTCGCCACTAGGACCGCACATTTGTAAACCATGTATTATCCTGTGCTGGAATGAGGACCGCTGGGTCAGTCTAGTTTTGCAGAAAGTTACGTCTTTAGGAGGCAAGAGGAGGCACAGGTTTGTCCAGGTAAATAACCCCCAGGCCTCGCATCCTATGCTCTCAGGCCTTGTGCGCTATATTTTCACTATGAAATGTATAAAGTCATTTTATGGAAACCAAAGGCTTTAAAAGGGCCCTAAAGAACATTAGATGTAATGTGGAGACATAAGAGATTCCATACATGAGCGCCATGTGAGCAGAGGGTCTCTGCCCTGAAGGCATTGCTTACAAAAGAGAATAAGGTGCCACAGAGTGTAACATACGGAGCCGCAGAGACATGATCCCAAGCGACTGTATGCATGGGCCAATATTCCAAGCAGAAAGGAGGAGACAGCTTCGGCAATATGATTTCCCATTGAGAAGGCACAATCCACTTAAAGTTTAAGGCATAAGGAAGTTATGGATGGTTTTAAGATCAGGCTTATTACATACACCCAACAGATGTTTTACATGGCTAAGGCCACGTGCGAATGTGGAGCCCCGTTACCTTCAGGTCGCCTCAGGGTCTTCAGGGACTTCACGGGCTGGGAATCTTCTGGCCACAGGTATGTCAGGTTAACTTCAATGGGAATCGTGACGCCACTCTCGGTAATTGCGGTCAGGGGGTGACCGCCACTGCAGTTTAGGGAGCGACTGTGGCTGATGGTAAATGCAGTTAGATGTTGTGGCCTCCCGAGAGTGAGGCTGACCCCAGGGCCCAGTGTAAGTGTGTAGTACCACAGGTCGCACACACAGGCAGCAATGTCTTTCAGGGTTTTTACTCACTTTTCCAGGTGGAACCAGGTATCCCTCAGGCTGATCCAGGGGTGACTGCTGACTCGCCTTCCTAGCCCTTCTTGTTTGGGGTGACTCCTTACTTGTAGTACTGTGGGAATCACCCAGGGAAGTCGCAACTGCCGTTCTCCCCTTTCTGTCCCGTTTGCTGACAGCGTGGACCAAGTAATGCTGGCTGCTTGCCTTCTTTTACTTGGGCCTGCTCGTTGCTGTGGATGCTGCGGACTCTGTGTGATTTGGTGAGGTACATCCAGTACCCTCACCAGCAGGTTTAGCAGGCCAAGTAGATGGGTTTCTGCTCTGGGGACCTGTTTCCCCGTGCGGGCCTGGCCTACCGGTAGTCTCCTTACTCAGCCACCTCTTCACTAGGTGGATTTCAGGCGGCACCACTGGGTAGCTGCTCTCCCCCGTCAGCAGCCACTACAGGTGCAGGGTCTGAGCGTATCCTGCTCCTCTGCTCTACACCTCAGACGCGGCTGCTCCACTCCTACTCCTCTGGCTGTCACTGCACACTCTGTACCTTCCAGTCCCACTACCCACCACTAGCTGGGATGCGAGGGCTACGCCCCCTTCCTGAGTCTGCCCAGGGGTCCCCTCTAAGCTGTGTGCGTGTCCTGGTACTACATGTCTGTGTGTATCCATACCCTAGTCAGCCTTTGGGATTACCTGTTTTGTACTCACTCAGCCTGAGTACAGTACTCAGTGGTGCCTGACCAGGTCAGGGGCGCCACATTCCCCCTTAGTTATCAACAGCACGTCCTCGGGCTGTAAAGACAAGAGCATTTTAAAATGCAAATGTGCAAAACATTTAAAACAGTTTAAAACATCATAAAACACACCAGGTATCATTTTTCACCACCCTCCACCCACAAGTCCTTAACCCACCCAAAACCTTCTGATCTTCTTACCTGTTTTGTACTCACTCGGCCGGAGTGGTGCCTGGTCAGGTCAGGGGCGCCACACACACGTTGAGTATTTGGTGAGTTTTTTACCTCAGTATCTGTAAGGCCACGTGCACATGAGTAATGGGGAGCTTTTTACCTCAGTATTTGAAAGGCCATGTGCACACGTTGAGCATTTGGTGAGCTTTTTATCTCAGTATCTGTAAGGCCACGTGCAGACAGTGAGTATTTGGTGAGTTTTTACCTCGGTATTTGTAAGCCAAAACCAGGAGTGGAACATTCAGAGAAAAAGTATAATAGGAACACAGTCAACATTCTTGCATTATTCACCCACTCCTGGTTTTGTCTTAGGCTATGTCCGCACGTTGCTTTTTACCTGCTTTTTACCTGCTTTTTTGCTGCTTTTTCAACTGCAGCGTTTAATGCCAAAATGGTTGTGTTCTGCTTTTCAAGCAAAGTCTATGGGAATTTGGGTTTCTTGTCCGCACTCTGCAGTTCAAACTGCAGCCTTTTTGTTGCAGAACTTTGGTCAAAAACTCAGCTTTGCAGTGCAAAACCCAAATGGCAAAAACAATTGACATGGGTTTTGCACTGCAAAGCTGAGTTTTTGACCAAAGTTCTGCAACAAAAAGGCTGCAGTTTGAACTGCATAGTGCGGACAAGAAACCCAAATTCCCATAGACTTTGCTTGAAAAGCAGAACACATCCATTTTGGCATTAAACGCTGCAGTTGAAAAAGCAGGTAAAAAGCAGGTAAAAAGCAACGTGCGGACATAGCCTTACAGATACTGAGGTAAAAAACTCACCAAATACTCAACGTGTGCACGTGGACTAATGGTAATCTATGTGCCCTGATAGGATGATGACCATCTTATACATACATGTCCATTGCACTCAGTAGTTTTGCAGTCACATTTTTTCTTTTATATTATTTTTCATGATAAACAAGCTCTACAGGATTCCCTCCTCATGGTCTCTGCTGAGGACTGTGTTAATGATCAGGTCACTAACTGGGGAAATACCATTGTCGTTCTTGTTGGAGATCTCCAGTTATTTCTCAATTTCTTCATTTTTTATGTGCTTTGGGCAATTACCTCTGGGCAGACTCAGTGATTAACACTTTTATAAGCTGCAAGTGTGGACGAGGATTTCAGCTATAATTACCCTGGAGCGTAGCTGGAGGATATTGGGAAGAATTTACCTTGTGTTTTAGGCTTTGTAAGTCTTCAAAGAACTACCCAAACTTGAAAAGGGACACCATGGCTGTCCTAGACTGCCACAGGCCGATATAATGGTTGCTCTAACACTATTCAAACTTGGACAATATGGACGTCCATGAGGAATAGGATTAACACCCCTTTACTTCTCTTAGATTTTTTTGTTCACTATCCCCCTCCACCATCACCCCAAACCTAAATTCACACATGCAAACACTTTGACTGCTATCACAGATATTTGGCTCTATCAATAAGTGTATGTAATGATTTTCATTAGCGGATGCCAACAGAACAGGGCCCAGAACAATATATGGGCCCTTTGCAGTCCAATATCTCATCATACTGCACAATTCCACTGGCTTTGGAGGTGGTAGTGGCCCCGTTACTTCTTGGACTCCTTTTGATCTGCCAACTGATTACTGGATTTGTCTATGCTAAATGACATGGGGAATTGGCCCATGAAACACATGTATCACCTACCTCACAGATGCATGGTCAGGAGGTTTCCAACCCCTGTTTCAGTAGGGATTGAAATGAGAAATTTTAAAACATGGGTCCAAAGGCTGACATTCACATTATCAGGTTGTTGTTTTTTTATAACTCTTGTCTAGCATTGCTTTAGTTAACTTGATTTTTTCGGTAATAACCCTTTATCACCTATACACCCCCAGCGATCCCGAGAATAAGGCGGGCTTTGCACGTTGCGACATCGCAAGCCGATGCTGCAATGTCGCACGCGATAGTCCCCGCCCCCTCGCAGGTACGATATCTTGTGATAGCTGACGTAGCGAAAATTATCGCTACGCCAGCTTCACATGCACTCACCTGCCCTGTGACCGTCGCTCTGGCTGGCGACCCGCCTCCTTCCTAAGGGGGCGGGTCGTGTGGCGTCATAGCGACGTCACACAGCAGGCGGCCAATAGCAGCGGAGGGGCGGAGATGAGCAGGATGTAAACATCCCGCCCACCTCCTTCCTTCCATATAGCCGCCGGCGGCAGGTAAGGTGAAGTTCCTCGCTCCTGCGGCTTCATACACAGCGATGTGTGCTGCCGCAGAAACGAGGAACAACATCGTACCATCGCTGCAGCAAAATTGGAAAAGTCGGAGCCTGCACCGATGATACGATAACGACACTTTTGCGCTCGTTTATCGTATCATCTAGAATTTACACACAACGATGTCGAAAGTGACGCCGGATGTGCGTCACTTTCGATTTGACCCCACCGACATCGCACGTGCGATGTTGCAATGTGCAAAGCCGCCCTAAGGCTTTGCAGTCCCATCCTAAATTGATGCACAACTCCCCTTAAGTAAAGCCCCATTATCTTGATTTCTGAGCTCCAATCTTGGCATTGCTGGGAGCTTCAATGGCCAGACACCAAGCAATCGTTACATTTTTGGGGAATAATCCTTTAATTATTATGTTATTCTGGTGTCACGGGTGTACCATAGGTGACAGACAGTCCTATGGTGACCGGCAATAGAAGGTGACAGCGTTTGACTGCGCAAATTGCTCCCTGACTTTCTATTATTCCTGCTGTTACTATTCAGTGTACTAAGTATCTTCTCTGCTGAGTTTTCATTCCTTTCCCTCTAGGACCCTGTGAAGCTCCTCTTCCCTTCAGCTTCTAATCCTCTGTATTTCCCCTTGGGTTTAAATACTCTCTTTTTTTCCTAGACTTGTGCTGGTGATATTGTGGCGCCCTGGACTAGCCAGGTCGTCACAGGTAACACACACACACCCCCACCCCCACTAGACAGTAACATTAGCCAAACACAAAACCCTTGTTGCCTCCCTCCAGGGTCTGATGTCCACACCAGGTGGGGTGGAGCCAAGCGGTTGGCCCCACCCACCGAGGAGTTCACAGGCCTGGAGGCGGGAAAAGTGACAGTACAGTTTAGGAGGTTGAAGTGAGAGGAGTGAAATGGAGAGTGTCTGGGTTTGTGGCCCAGGCACTGACAACAAGGTTGGCAGACGGTGGTGGCCATCTGCAGGAGTGGTGGATCGACGCAGAACCATAGGACCGGGGTCGGGCGGTGGCCCGCCGGTACCGACCGGGGAGCGAAGTAAAGCCAGCACACACAGGCAGGGCCATCGGACCCCGACTAGGCTTGGAGTCGCCGTCAACAGTCAAATCCAAGTGTGACAGGAACCCCAGGGGTTTCCTAACAACCAAAGACCTGTTAGAAGGCACCCGTCCGCACCGTGAGGGTATACAGCTACCGCCAAAGGCTAGAGACCCAAGGGCCAGCGAGCTCCTCCGGCATCCATACACAGGGGAGCGGACTACCGCTGGGGACCCATCGTAGTCAAGACAGTACACAAAGGTGCAGGGAAAGACAGCCGCCATCACCTGTCCGGGGAGAGACACTGCAGCCGGCTGCGGGACCAGTCCATCCAGCCATTTGGTTTACCGGAGACTTTGTGCATCTCTTGCTGAGTGAGTACACCTGTGCCATCCGGCACCGCGCTGCGCTGTCCCTGCAACCCTGCACCTCCCCGAGCCTGCCTCCCCGTCCCACCACAGGGCCCCGGGACCACCGACCTCTACCCACGGAGGGGGAAAACAACATCCCAGCTGCTCCCTACCATCGCTCCCGGGATCCCCGTCACCAGCAGTGGTGGTGCCCATCTTCACCACAACCCGTGGGTGGCGTCACGGACTAAATCCCCAAACAAACCACCCCCTTTTCACTCACGGGCGAGGAGCGCCGCTCGAGTCCCCGGGTCCGGTCCACCACTCGAGCCACCGAGCAGCAGCAGCAGAAGCGCCGGACCTGAGCGTGGTGAGCGCAGCGCCCCGCCGCCCGCGACAATATTATTCAGTTCCTTCACAAGCTCTGGATGCAAGCAGGCAGGCTGCACTCATCTGTAGGATCGTTGCAGCTCTTTGCTCAACTTCTTCCTGAGGCATCTGGAAATAAGTTGTTCATGCACTTTCCAGATGTGTGCTCCCTGTGTCTTCTTTAGTGTTTAGTGGGATTGACGAAGAGCTCATCCCACCCGTTCCCTGTCTAGGGCCCAGCTCTAGGGTCATCCTATGGTCAGGTATCCGGCTCAGCGCATAGGTGTGGAACCTATCTAGGGTGGTGAGGGACCCAAGGGAGCACCATCTCCCCTTTCCCTAGACGAAGGGTTTCCTTTCCGTTTCCCCATTCGCTTGGTACTCCCCCATACCTAGCGTGACATCTGGAGTCTTTATGCTTCTGGAAACTACAACAATCAGGTGGAATCCCTTAGTAAAGAATCCATTTACTTGTCAGTAAGCTCAACTGTTATCCCTTGCAGCAGGGGACTCTTCTGCTCTGTCACCTCCTTATATAAAACCAATACCCTAAAATATACACAGTTTAAGAATTTGATATGAGAAATGACTGACTGTTCTGGCTTCAGGGTTGGTAATACTAGATCAATTATTCCAGCCCTCACTGTCTGCTCAGACAACGGATTTCATAAGCATCTCTGACACTATATACAGTATGTGATGGTGAACCTCCTCACCCATCCTGGGCTGTAATTCACCATGATCATCCTGCACATGATCTCTAATCTGGGTCACCATCCATGTATCATTCAGTTGTCTGCTCCCCTGCGTCGTTTGTGTGTTGACTGGTTGCAAATATTAGTAAGAGATGGTAGAAGATGAGCTGAACATTGATTATGTGCGAGGATCTCCATTCACTTAGAAGTCACAGCAGATAAGGAATACATCTGCAGAACGAATGAAGCATCTCTCATTGAAGACAATATGTCCATTTTACAGAATGATATTTTACTACTAGAGTAGCACATGTCTCCGTCACATGAAGCGTACACTTTCTGTACTCCGGATAAACTTTTATTAAAGAGAATCTGTCTGCAAGTTAAACCCCTCTTACTTTTTTATATGCCCATGTAGGTGACTGAAAAATAAATGCATTGATACCTACCAAGAGCACCTAACCAAAGTCGGCCTCCTGGATTATTTACATTCCTAGCACCTGCCTCCCTATTTTGATTGATAGCTGAATGTCGAAACTGACATCAGACAGTAAATCTTGCACTTGCTCCATCCAGTTGGAAGATCAAAAGTGGCCCTCAGGAAATGAAAGCTAACTTAGGCTATGGGCATGTAGAGTGTCTCGGGGCAGTAGTCGTGGGTGAGGGATTGACTCCAGACTACCCAGCACCAAGAAATGGTCCTGGCTGTGTGTGTGGACTTGTAAGGAAAAGGCACTACGCTCGTGCAGGCCGCATGTCACCATTGACATCAGCCGGTCAGGCATGGATGATGACTCGTTTCTACAAGGAGACTACCAGTTTTGTTTTAACAGTATTCTGTTCATTTTCATCAACAACTTTATACACCAAATAGCAGGCACCAGGGCTATATGGTACAAGTGTAGCACCCAGGGGGGCCGGGGATTTGCCTTACTTGTCACCGGGCCAGTGGTGTCGGTTCCGAGGATGTCATGGGTAGCCCTGCCTGGCTTCATGCCCTGAGGTGTCCACAATGATAGGGGGATTAAGAGGTGGATGTTTGTCGTGATGCCACCTGCGGTACGTGGCCAGGGAATCAGCCGCCGCTGCTGTCGCTGTCCTCCGGAGTGGATGGTAATAGCAGCTGAGATGGTGTCGCTCCCCACAGGTGGAACGGGCCTCGGGGAGGATGATGAGGGGAGTAGTAGTAGTGGCGGTGGCCATTGTAGCCGAGGCGCGGGGCGCTGGCATCGGTAATGAGTCCGAGTCGGCCGCTGTGGTTTCAGGTGTCTTTACTCACAGTTCTTTAAGTAACCCAGTCGCTGCCGCAGTAGCACTGGTCACCGCTGTGATGGGCCCCGTCGACCTCGGATAAGTTAGAACAAGCCACCGGTGTTTGGAAAAGGTTCTTTGTAAAAGTTGCCCCTCCAGCAGTGAGAAAGCTGGGCTGAGCGTTCCGCTCCAAGCCTAGGCCCCGCGAAAGAAAAAGATGAAGAGGAGATGGTGGTGTCGTGTCCCAGAAGTGATGTCCCAGGTAGACTGACTGAAGATTGTGGGAGTTGCTCCTACTTCTACCCCAAGTGGATCCCGCCCCACGTGGTTGTCCTAGTGACTGGGAAATTCCCATGCCTCGTGATGGCCAAACCCCTGCCTACCCTAGTCCAGCTCCCCAGGGAGAAGGCTCCTAAGCTGTATGTAAAGTGTGAATGTGGAACACCGGTGGTTAACCCCCTCCTTACCTCGAGGCAAATACCGCACCTTAACTGAGGTGCAATACTCTGTGGTGACTGGAGCCAAAGGGGCGCTACATTCCTCCACAGCAAATGGCAGCACTCTTAGTCTGAAACCAAGCAAAATTAGTACACCACAATTTTTCAATATGCAATTAAACAAAATAACATTCTTCCCTTTATGGGAGGCACATCACATTAAACAGTTTCCAATATTTTCAACAGTTACTGGTCAGCAGCATCATCAGGCAATAAAATATCAACATTTGTACATGAAAAACAAAACAGTTATTCTTTCTTGGCTGTTGGTGGTGCCAGAGGGCTGGTCCCAGCCCCCCGACTCTGGGCACTCAAAGGACATCCGTGAGCAAAGTGTCCAACCTTGTTGCAGCGCCGGCAGATCGGATGCCCATCAGCATCATAATGATCAGGAACTGGTGGCAGTGGGGCTCTCCCGCGTCACCGCCATGGAAGGTCATCAGCACTGGAAGCCAGTTCAATGGTTACAGGTGGCTGAGTCCCTTGCTGGGATTGCATAATTTTGATCAAAGTAGCCATACCTTTAATCAATTCCAGGACCTGGTGCCACAGTTGAAACAAGCTGTACAGTCTATCTTTGAAGTAACTCAGGTATGCGAGTCTCCTCATTGGACATATCCTTGCAGGCACAGGGTGTCCTGCTGGTTTCCGGCAGTGGGGTTCTCCTTCGCGCTCTTTCTGGGCTCCACCCACGCTTTCACGCTCTTTTTGTGTCCTGCCCACGATGGCACACCCCTTCGTTTTCGCTCTGCGCAAGTAATGGCAACTGTTTGACTTTCAATAAATCTGGTTTTAACATAATCTAATAAGGCGCACAGTACCTGGGTTTTGGTCGGGCACATTATCAGCAGGGGGTTAACCTTACTTGACGCCGGTGCCCTGCCCGACTTCGTGCCCCGAGGTGTCCACAAAAAAGGGGGATTAAGAGGTGGATGTTTGTCGTGACGCCACCTGCGATACGCGGCCAGGGAATCAGCCGCCTCTGCTGTCGCTGTCCTCCGGGGTGGATGGTATTAGCAGCTGAGATGGTTTTGCTCCCCACAGGTGGAGTGGGCCCGGGGGAGGATGATGTGGGGAGTAGTAGTAGTGGCGGTGGCCGTTGGCACTGAGGCGAATAACGCACCTTATCTCAGGTGCAATACTCTGTGGCTACTGGAGCCGCAGGGCGCCACACAAGTGCATTTCAATAAATTAGAATATCTTGAAAATGTTAATTTATTTCAGTAATTCAATACAAAAATGGAAATATATATATTATATAGAGTCATTACACATAGAGGGATCTATTTCAAGTATTTATTTCTAATTACTTTGATGATTATAGCTTAAAGCCAATATAAACCCAAAAGTCATTATCTCAGAAAATTAGAATATACACCACAAAACACCTGCAAAGGCTTCCTAAGTGTTTAAAATGGTCCCTTAGTCTGGTTCAGTAGGCTACACAATCATGGGTAAGACTGCTGACTTGACAGATGTCCAGAAGGCAGTCATTGACACATTCCACAAGGAGGGTAAGCCACAAAAGGTCATTGCTAAAGAAGATGGCTGTTCACAGGGTGCTGTATCTAAGCATATTAATGGAATGTTGAGTGGAAAGAAAAAGGTGGTAGAAAAAGGTGCACAAGCAACTGGGATAACTGCATCCTTGATAAGATTGTTAAGAAAAGGCCATTCAAAAATTTGGTGGAGATTCAGAAGCAGTGGACTACTGCTGGAGTCAGTGCTTCAAGAGCCACCACACACAGACGTATCCAGGAAATGGGCTACAACTGTCACATTCCGTGAGTCAAGTCACTCATGACCAATAGACAATGCGAGAAGCATCTTACCTGGACCAAGGAGAAAAAGAACTGGACTGTTGCTCAGTGTTCAAGGTCTTGTTTTCAGATGAAAGTAAATTTGGAAATCGCGGTCCCAGAGTCTGGAGGAAGAGTGGAGAGGCCACAATCCAAGCTGCTTGAGGTCTAGTGTGAAGTTTCCACAATCAGTGATGGTTTGGGAAGCCATGTCATCTGCTGGTGTAGGTCCACTGTGTTTTATCAAGACCAAAGTCAGCGCAGCCATCTACCAGGAAATTTTAGAGCACTTCATGCTTCCCTCTGACGACAAGCTTTTTGGAGATGGAAATTTAATTTTCCAGCAGGACTTGGCACCTATTCACACTGCCAAAAGTACCAATACCTGATTTACTAACCACAGTATCACTGTGCTTGATTGGCCAGCAAACTCGCCTGACCTAAACCCCATAGAGAATGCATGGGGTATTGTCAAGAGGAAGATGATAGACACCAGACCCAACAATACAGACGAGCTGAAGGCTGCTATCAAAGTAACCTGGGCTTCCATAAGGCTGTATGCGCACGTCGCGTTTGATTCTGCAGCGTGTAAGTCACTGCCTATGCATCTCAGAACACAGCCAAAAGAGCTGCGTTCTGAGACGCATTTGACAGAACGCAACGTTCGCACATTCCTGGAGAATTCATGCGTTCGGGATGCTTGCTCTGCCATAGACAGTGGGAAAAGCATACAGAACGCACATTTTTCACAGTGAGGTCCCACTCGGCTCTGCAGCATCCCCATAGACTTGCAGCAGAGCCGAGTGTCACCACACTGTCAAAAAGAGCATGGCTGGCTGCGACACAGTGCCGTGCGATCAGAATGAACTCGGATGAACTTCACCTGACTTCACTGTGATCGCGCGGCTCTGTGCGTGTGCCGCGGCTTGATTTGCGGTCACATGTGAAGGACTCACCTGTGATCGCAAATCCCCTGAGTGACTGCAGTGAGCCGCGCGATCACCGGTGCCGTCACTCAGGTTACTCACGACCACAGCTGCAGTCCTCCACCTGAGAGCGGTGGCCGGGAGTAACCTCAATGACAGCACAGCTGATCGCGCGACTCACTTCAGTTGCTGCAAGGAGCTCACAGGAGCAGCGGTGTTCTACTGCCGCTCCCGTCAGCTTCCGATGTAGCAGAGCTGAAAGCGTCGTGGGACCTTGCGTGGATTACGTCAGACCTGGAGTTGTTTTTGAGGGGTTAATAAAGTAGTGAAAGAGGGTGTGTTTTTGTTTTTCATTCCAAATTAAGGATTTTTTTGGATGTATGTGTTTATTTTCTTTAACTTACAGGTTAATCATGGAAGGTATCTCGGGGAGACGCCTGCCATGATTAACCTAGGACTTAGTGGCAGCTATGGACTGCTGCCCTTAACGCCTTATTACCCCGTTTGCCACCGCACCAGGGGAATTCGGGATGAGCCGGGTAAAGTCCCGGGACTGTCGCAACTAATGGAAGCGGCAATTCCGGGCAGCTGCTGGCTGATATTGTTAGGCTGGGGGGCTCCCCATAACGTGGAGCTTCCCATCCTGAGGATACCAGCCTTCAGCCGTGTGGCTTTACCCTGGCTGGTATCCAAATTGGGGAGACAGCACGTCGGGTTTTTTTTCAATTATTTTTTTTTTTTACTGCTCGATATAGACACGCCCACCGGCGGCTGTGATTGTGTGCAGTCAGACACGCCCCCAGGCTGAGTGACAGCTGTCTCACTGCAACCAATCATAGGCGCTGGTGGGCGGGGGAAGCGCGGAATACGTGATGGATTAATGAGTGGCCGGCATTTTCAAAAGAGGAGAAGCCGCCACAGTGTGAACGCTGTGCAGCGCCGCGCCCGTGATCGTGGATCAGTGAGTATGAGAGAGGGTGTGAGAGGGAGAGACAGACATGGACAGAGAGAGAGAGAGACCGACCGACCGACAGAGAGAGATAAATGAAAGACCTGCCTTTGTTATGTCAAAAAAACATGCGGATCGCAACAATAATGCAATGCAAACGCACTGCTTAACATTTTGGCAGCGTTTTTCTACACCTCATTGATTTCAATGGGTGTAGAACGCAGCCAAAATGGCAAAAACAATTGACATGCTGCTTCTTCAAACGCATGGGTTTTTGACAAATTTTCAGCAAATAAAACGCAGTCCGTTTTTCTCCGGCGGCACGGGTGTCACACGGCCCGCACCCATACCACACGGATGTAGTGTGCGATCCCGTGTGACACGCGCCGGAGAAAACTCACGTGTCAGAGAAAAAAATAACAAATCTTTACTCACTTTCTCCTGCCCTCCTGTCTCTGCCGCTGCTGTCACTTGCTTCCGACCGCCGCTCATTATGCTCATTTAATATTCACTTCACAGTCTGCAGGACCGGAGACCAAAGATCAGCACCACGGACAGTAGCAAGGACCATGTGAGTATGCAAATTACCGGTTCTCCCGTGTGTTATCGCGGATAGCACACGGAGAACACACATGGCCCGCACCAACCGGAGACACGTACTTATCTAACGCAACACGCAAGGAAAATACGTGTCTCGCAGCACGTGCGTGATTTTCACGTGAGTGTGGCAGAGGCCTAATATATAGGAATAGATCCCTCTGTCTGTAATGACTCTAAATTAGATATAGGAATAGATCCCTCTGTGTGTAATGACTCTATATAAGGCCTCTGCCACACTCACGTGAATTTCACGCACGTGCCGAGAGACACGTATTTTCCCTGCGTGTTGCGTGCAGGTAAGTACGTGTCTCTGGTACGTGCGTGACACGTGTGTTCTACGTGTGCTATCCGCGATAGCACACGTAGAACCGGTAATTAACATACTCACCTGGTCCTCCCTGCTGTCCGCGCTGCTGTCCGTGGTGCTGATCCTCGGTCTCCAGCCCTCCCGTCTCCCCGCTGCTGCTGCTGCCAGGCAGTGAAGTGAATATTCTATGTGATTAATGAGCGGCGGTCGGCAGCAAGAGGCAGCAGCGGCAGAGACAGGAGGGCTGGAGAAGGTGAGTTAATGTTTTTTATTTTTTTCCCTGACATGTGTGTTTACTCCGGCGCGTGTCACACGGGACCGCATCCACACTACACCCGTGTGGTACGGGTGCGGGCCGTGTGACACCCGTGCTGCCGGAGAAAACACTGACATGTCAGCGCTTTGAAAATCGCACACACGTACAAACGCACACGGACACACGTTCCGTGTGGTTTTACGTGTGTGTGCCTGCTACCATAGGGTAGCATTGGTTAAAGTGTCTCCGTGCCGCCGGTACGTGTAAAAAATGACAAACACGTGCCGGAGGCACGGATGTGTGGCACAGGCCTAATATATAGGAATAGATCCCTCTGTGTGTAATGACTCTATATAATATATAGGAATAGATCCCTCTGTGTGTAATGACTCTATATGATATATAGGAATAGATCCCTCTGTGTGTAATGACTCTATATAATATATAGGAATAGATCCCTCTGTGTGTAATGACTCTATATAATATATAGGAATAGATCCCTCTGTGTGTAATGACTCTATATGATATATAGGAATAGATCCCTCTGTGTGTAATGACTCTATATAATATATAGGAATAGATCCCTCTGTGTGTAATGACTCTATATAATATATAGGAATAGATCCCTCTGTGTGTAATGACTCTATATGATATATAGGAATAGATCCCTCTGTGTGTAATGACTCTATATGATATATGTGTTTCCCTTTTTGTATTGAATTACTGAAATACATGAACTTTTTTGAGGATATTCTAATTTATTGAGATGCACTTGTGTGTCTGGCAAATGCCCTGTAGTTGGCAGATCGATCTATCATAATTCTCCATTTTCTTTTCAGCAGCATTAGCTTGCCTTGTGTACATGATTACACTGCTGCACAGCTGAAACCAGCAGAAGCAGGGGGTGGTGAGCTGTGCTGTTCTGTGCAGCACCCTATCCCTACTGATTTCAGTTGTGCAGTATGATTGTGTGCGCAAGGCAAGCTAATGATGCAGACATGGAGGTGACGACAGATCGACCCTCTAAATCAGACCGCGGGCCTGTCCAGCAGACGCCACTCCCACCTTCCTAATCAAATGTATTTGCATCTTTCATACCAAAATACATTTACACAGTGTGTCACTGGGACTGAGGCAGAGAACCGCTCGTCATCCCCGGCCCAGATGTGCAGCAGTGTGATGAGGTCAGTCAATTGCTGACTAATCACATTGCGTCTGGCGCCGCAGAGACACATCGGGCACCGGTAAACTTTCTATCCAGGAGCCAAAGATGAAATGTTTTATCAATGTGGATGAGATGGGGAGGGGGTTAGGGCACATAATGAGGTAATAATTGTGAAAGTAACAGTTTTATGCAGAGGCAGTGGAAGGATACTTTATTCAGAGGGGCAGTGTGTGTGAGGAGGGGGGGGGAATTTATCAGAGGGGCAGTGGGGGAGGGCATTTTGGAGAGGGGCAGTGTGGGGGGATATTTTGTAGCAGGGCTACATGGGTAAAATATTATAGAGATGGACAGCATGGGGAGAATATACTAAAGGAGCAGCATGGGGGAATATTATCGAGAGGGGCAGCGTGAGGGGACATTATGGAGAAGGGCAGTGTGAAGCCCCACAGGTGTTGTGTCGGTGCATTACCTTCAGGGACTCCACTCGGCTGTATCTTGTCACAGGTAGGAGATCTTCTTCTTGTCGTGACGCCACTCTCAGTATTGCGGTCAGTGGGGACCGCCACTGCAGGTTGAGGGACGCCTGGGGCTGATGGTAAGTGCAGTTAGTTGGAATAGCCTCCTGAGAGTGAGGCAAGCCCCAGGGCCCTGTGTAGGTGCGTAGTACCACAAGGCGCAGAATAACTCCACACAGGCAGAATGTCTTTCAGGGTTTTTACTCACTTCAGGTGGCAGGGTGAGTAACCCGGGCGTAGCTGGGATGAACCAGGCGGGAATCAGGTATCCTTCAGGCTGACTTCTGATGGTGACTACCAACTCGCCTTCCTTAGCCCTTGGTGGTTTGGGGTAACCCCGACTTTTAGTCCCTATGGGGGTTACCCAGGGAAGTTGCTGAAGCCTCACTCCCCTTCGTTTGCCGTGTGCTTGTTGCCTGGGCCAGATCACTCCAGCTTCTTGCCTCCTGTGAACTGTGGGCCCTAACTGTGGCTACGTGGCTGCGGCTTTTAGGTGTTGTGGTGTGGGCTTTGAGGGCCCCACACCGGCAGGTTTAGCAGGGAAAGGTGGATCTATCCCCACTTCGGGATCTGCCGCCCGTTTGGGCCTGGTACTCTCTAGCAGTCTCCTTACTTCCCACTCCGTTGCTCTCTCTCTAGCTGAAGATGGATTTCGGGTAGCACTCCTAGTTGACCGTTCTCCCCCGTCGGTAGCCACTGCGCGGACGCTGTCAGACTACAGCAGCCCACGGGATCTGCTCCTCACTCGAGCTCCCTGGACTCTGCACTGAACCGGCTCACATCTGGGACCTTCACTGTTGCTCCTGTCAGAGCTTCACTTTCCTGCTCCTCACTCCTCCACACTCTGCTGCAGACTCTAGACTGTTTACTCCTCCTTCTCTTTTCCCTTTTGTGCCTGCCTACGCCACCTAGCAACCAGATTCTCTTACCACACCCCTTGAGAGGAGATGGAGGCTTTTGGCCCCCTCCACTATTCCAGTGAAGGTGAAGGCTTTTCCCCCTCCTGGGATCCCCAGGGGTCCTCTCATGGGTACATGTGTGAGACCTGATCACTATGCGCCTGTGTTCCACACCCCGGTCAGCCTTCTGGATTACCTGTATTGTACTGTCCCCAGCATGGGTGCAGTACTCAGTGGTGCCTGACCAGGTCAGGGGCGCCACAGCAGCATGGGAGGAATATTATGGAGACAGGCAGCGTGTGGGAAATATTATGGAGAAGGGCAGTGTAGGGGGAAGATTATGGAGAGGAACAGTGTGACGGGAGGATATTATGGAGAGGGGCAGTGTTTGTATGTGGGTCAGGATATTTTGTAAAGGAAGCACAGCAATTATTTATTTAGAGATATATTTATAGTTATGAGGCAGTATAATGATACTTTTATGAGGTGGCCAGATGTACACAGTGTACAGAGCACAACAGCGCAGCTCCACTCTTGGTGGCTATGCTCCAGTACAGCAGCTCAGCGCCTATTGAAATGAATAGGTGCTGAATTGCAAAGCCAAGAACAGCCACAATGAGTTGAGCTGCGGTGTTGTGCTCTGTACACTGTGTACATCCGGTCACCGCTGGAGCTGATAACAGCTGATCAGTGCGGTGTCGGGAGTTGTACCTCCACCAGTCTGATATTGATGACCTATCAGTGTCACAGTCTGGGATAACACGGGAAAGGGGAAGATAAAAGCATGCCAGTGACGAGAGAAGGTCCATATGACCTGATATTGTAAGGAAATATGATGGCACAGACCACCAGAGACACAGTAATGATCGGAGACCCGCGGCTCCCTGACATCTCTCACATACACCAGTCAGGTGAACAGCCATTATATGAAATAGAGTGTGATCCCGCACAAATGGAGACGCCGTCCCCCTCTGTCAGATAATACATTGCCTCCGAGCTAACATTTAGCTAATGCGCTTTCTGCTCCTAGGCGAGTCAGCGCTGATGACTGTGTCGCTTCCGTAACGTTTGCAGCCATTAATTGCATTAGCGCCGACGTGATGCATATCTAGTGCGTGCTCTCTGCCATTAATATTATCAATATGAAAAAAAGCTCTCATGCTGCTGGCATTAGCATTGAAGGGAACCTGTCAGGTCCCCAAACTGGTCCCAGGCACTATGATAGCAGAATATAGTAAAGGAATTGACCTGTACACCGTAATATTAGTGGTCAGTAACAGTGAGGGACCTGACAGCTTTCCTTTTTTATTTTTCCATTTTTATTCTGTGTAATTCTCATTGTAAACATACGGTATCTCACAAAAGTGAGTACACCCCTTATTTCTGTAAATATTTTATATCTTTTCATGGGACAACACAAGATCTAAACCCTGTGATACAATGTACAGTGTCAGCGTGCAGCTTGTATAACAGTGTAAAGCTGGTGCCCTGTAAATATGAGTACACCCCTAAGGGAAAATGGCCAAATTGTGCCCAAAGTGTCAATATAATTTATCTGGCCACCATTCAGGGGCGCACATAAAAATCATGGTGCCCCATAGCAACATTTAAAATTGGGCCCTACTCCCCCCCAAAAAAATAAAAATAAAAAAATAATATTCAACTGGGTCGCAGAAAAGTATATTTCAAAACTTTGCAGCCCTCCTCAGGTATTTCAGATTTGGGATCACTCCCAGACTCTATATATGCCCTCTTCTCCCAGTAGACCGGGCCAGTTATTCTTATCCATTTGAGGCCTGAAACACACTTCCGTTAAAAACACGCACGTGCCGCGAGACACGTATTTACCCTGCGTGTTGCGTGTAGGTAAGTACGTGTCTCGGGTACGTGCGGTCCACGTGTGTTCTACATGTGCTATCCGCAATAGCACACGTAGAACCGGTAATTTGCATACTCACGTGGTCCTCGCTGCTGTCTGTGGTGCTGATCTTCGGTCTCTAGCCCTGCCGTCTCCCCGCTGCTGCTGCTGCTTCCGGCCGCAGTGAAGTGAATATGAAATGAGCATAATGAGCGGCAGTCGGCAGCAAGAGGCAGCAGCGGCAGAGACAGGAGGGCTGGAGAAGGTGAGTAAATGTTTTTTGGGTTTTTTTTCACTGACACGTGTGTTTTCTCCGGCGCGTGTCACACGGGACCGCATCCACACTACATCCGTGTGGTACGGGCCGTGTGACACCCGTGCTGCCGGAGAAAACGTGGACATGTCAGCGTGTAGAAAAACGCACACACGTACAAACGCACACGGACACACGTTCCATGCGGTTTTACGTGTGTGTGCCTGCTACCATAGGGTACGTGTACGTGTATCCATGCCGCCGGGACATTTAAAAAATGGCAAACACGTACCGGCGGCACGGAGGCCTGAAAGCTAGGCCTTGAGGTGGAAGGAGTTGGTGGAGTCGTTATTGCAAGTAGCTGAGTAGGTTGCAGTCCTGATTCTGACTGCAGCTGTGTGTTGGAACTTTGTTGTTTGTTGTTATCCCCTGTCTCTCTTTCCTTTCCCTGGTGTTGTATAACTGCAGTGGTGTGGCTAGTGTCCCTCACCTGCCAGCTCACTAGCCAGGGTTGTTACAGGGTCTGAGAGGGTACTCGAGTATCCTGTTTGGCAACAGGTGCTGAGCCTGTATAGGGACTGGCTAGAAGTGCAGGGTACAACTGCAGGTGAAAGCAAGAGGTCTTCCATCTTCCCCCACACTAGCGCTAGAGCCCACCATTGGTATAGTGTCCCTGATGTACCCCTTCTTTTGTTGTGTGTTGCGCCATATGCTGGGCTTCCCATAGTCGTCAAAGCTTTTTTTTCTCTCTCCGTTGAAAACACTTGGCCAAGATGAGTGCTCAGGTGTATGGGAGTCAGGAACTGTCTCCCCAGTCAGGGCCGGCTGCAGGTTTTTGTGGGCCCCGGGCGGAAGAGTCCTAGTGGGCCCCATCCACACACAGACACCGATACGAACACGTACATATACATATTTAAAGACAAACTCACAAAAATACATATAAACAGACAAATCTATACAGTCATATACACTTACAGACAGACACACACACTCAAGTCTGCTACATACAGACAGACACACACACACAAGTCTGCTACATACAGACAGACACACACACACAAGTCTGCTACATACAGACAGACACACACAAGTCTGCTACATACAGACAGACACACACACACACACACACACAAGTCTGCTACATACAGACAGACACACACACAAGTCTGCTACATACAGACAGACACACACACACAAGTCTGCTACATACAGACAGACACACACACAAGTCTGCTACATACAGACAGACACACACACAAGTCTGCTACATACAGACAGACACACACACACAAGTCTATTACACACAGACAGACAAACACACACAAGTCTGCTACATACAGACAGACAAACACACACAACTCTGCTACATACAGACAAACACACACAACTCTGCTACATACAGATAAACACACACAACTCTGCTACATACAGACAAACACATACAACTCTGCTACATACAGACAAACACATACAACTCTGCTACATACAGACAAATACACACAACTCTGCTACATACAGACAAACACACACAACTCTGCTACAAACAGACACACACAACTCTGCTACAAACAGACAAACACACACAACTCTGCTACAAACAGACAAACACACAACTCTGCTACAAACAGATAAACACACACAACTCTGCTACATACAGACAAACACATACAACTCTGCTACATACAGACAAACACATACAACTCTGCTACATACAGATAAATACACACAACTCTGCTGCTCTGTGGGGCCCGCACCCGCGGCAGCACCCGCGGCTCGGCGGGGCCCGCACCCGCGGCTCGGCGGGGCCCGCACCCGCGGCTCGGCGGGGACAGCACCCGCGGCAGCACCCGCGGCTCGGCGGGGCCCGCACCCGCGGCTCGGCGGGGACAGCACCCGCGGCAGCACCCGCGGCTCGGCGGGGCCAGCACCCGCGGCTCGGCGGGGCCCGCACCCGCGGCTCGGCGGGTACAGCACCCGTGGCTTGGCGGGGCCCGCACCCGCGGCTTGGCGGGGACAGCATCCGCGGCAGCACCCGCGGCTCGGCGGGGCCAGCACCCGCGGCTCAGCGGGGCCCGCACCCGCGGAATCGGCGGGGGGGGGATTGGCAGGGCATACATCTGGGGGGTTAGAAGCAGCTCACCGGGGCCTATAATGGGGAGGCGGGGAGGGCACTGTGTGAGACTATGGAACTCTCTGTCGCATGATGTTGTAATGAGTGATTCACTACTAACATTTAAGCAGAGCCTGGACGCCTTTCTTGAAAAATTTAATATTACCAGTTATGTATATTAGATTTTATGACAGGGTGTTGATCCAGGGAACTAGTCTGATTGCCGGATGTGGAGTCAGGAAGGACATTTTTTCCCCATTGGAACTTGTTTGCCACATTGGGGTTTATTTTTGCCTTCCTCTGGATCAACATGTTAGGCTACGGGTTGAACTAGATGGACTTAGAGTCTCCCTCTGCTACAAACAGACACACACAACTCTGCTACAAACAGACAAACACACACAACTCTGCTACACACAGACAAACACACAACTCTGCTACAAACAGACAAACACACACAACTCTGCTACATACAGACAAACACATACAACTCTGCTACATACAGACAAACACACACAACTCTGCTACATACAAACACACAACTCTGCTACAAACAGATAAACACACACAACTCTGCTACATACAGACAAACACATACAACTCTGCTACATACAGACAAACACATACAACTCTGCTACATACAGATAAATACACACAACTCTGCTGCTCTGTGGGGCCCGCACCCGCGGCTCGGCGGGGACAGCACCCGCGGCAGCACCCGCGGCTCGGCGGGGCCAGCACCCGCGGCTCGGCGGGGCCCGCACCCGCGGCTCGGCGGGTACAGCACCCGTGGCTTGGCGGGGCCCGCACCCGCGGCTTGGTGGGGACAGCACCCGCGGCAGCACCCGCGGCTCGGCGGGGCCAGCACCCGTGGCTTGGCGGGGCCCGCACCCGCGGCTTGGCGGGGACAGCACCCGCGGCAGCACCCGCGGCTCGGCGGGGGCCCGCACCCGCGGCTTGGCGGGGCCCGCACCCGTGGCTCGGCGGGTACAGCACCCGCGGCTCGGCGGGGCCAGCACCCGCGGAATCGGCGGGGGGGGGGTATTGGCAGGGCATACATCTGGGGGGTTAGAAGCAGCTCACCGGGGCCTATAATGGGGAGGCGGGGAGGGCACTTACCCGATTAGGTCACGGTGGAGAGGGGGCCCACACAGCGCCGGACAGAAGCTCGCCTCCTTCATCTGTGGGACTGAGAAGGCGGCAGCTCCGCCCACAGATGAAATTCAAACCAGGATGTCTGCGCGCCTTAAAGTGACGGCGCCGCAGATTGCTGCCGAAGACTGCGGTCCCCGGAACTCGGCCGGGGGCAGCAGAACTGTAAAGGCGAGTGGGCCCCGGCCAAGGGACAGGAGAACTGACGAGGCCGAGTGGGCCCCCCCGGCTCTCCAGGGCCCCGGCATTTGCCCGGGTTTGCTGGGTGCTGACGCCGGCCCTGGCCCCAGTACCTAGGTTTTGGACACCTATGCCAACTGGCCGATGTAATATAGAAAATATACTCCGGCACACTAAAGAATATCATGAAAAAGAGTCCAATATGGTGCTCAAAAAACGTTTTTATTGGAAATAAATATTTTGTCCAACGTTTCAACCCGTTGAGGGTTTTCTTCAAGGACTATGGTAGATGAAACTAAAATTCTTAGGTAAGCACCAAGTCACGTTAGGTGAAACAGATTTTTAATGTCCCAAATGGTACTAAGAGGGCCAGTGTTGGGTGTTAGGACATCAATTCGTGTGGGTAGAGAGAAAAGAAGAGAGGTCACAGCCGTTCTTGCAAGTGAAGCTAGTGTGTAAATTCCATGGAAGTCGCTGGAAGACTAATCCTTTCCTATGCTGACTGTATATATGTTTTCTGTAAATGAGCAGGCCAAAGGCTCTGTGTGGAAGGACCACACGTCCCACACGTGGCGGTACCATTTTGGACATTAAAAATCTGTTTCACCTAACGTGACTTGATGCTTACCTAAGAATTTTAGTTTCATCTACCATAGTCCTTGAAGAAAACCCTCAACGGGTTGAAACATTGGACAAAATATTTATTTCCAATAAAAACGTTTTTTGAGCACCATATTGGACTCTTTTTCATGATATTCTTTAGTGTGCCGGAGTATATTTTCTATAGTACCTGTTTTTTCTCCAGAGCACCTACACTTATCCAAGTGGTTGAGCCAGGTCTTACTCCTGTTAAACTGGCCGATGTAGACTTGATTTTCTTGTGCTTGTGCCTATTCATAAATTAGGCATATCTTGATCTGGTTAGCGAGATATCAAAGTTGTCATATGAAATTCCAGTGCTGATAGATTTCTCCTGTGAAGGATGAGTAGTGCAAGCTCTGAGAGCCCAGGTCATCGAGTGACAAGAAATGCGTCTGACACAGGTTGCACACCTCAACAATTGACCCATTCTGTCCCTAAAAACCTGATGCCCATACTAATCTAATACCCTGCAGCAGCGTGTAGTGACTCCACTGGGGACGCCATGTCACTGGGGTCTGATGAGCACTGCCATGTGTAAGTAGTAGGATATTAATGTACATCTTTTTAATTATTTCATTTTCCAGTTTTTGTGGGGGGGGTTGCCATTTTTTAGATTTTTCTATTTCTCAGAAAACCTCTTTAAAGATAACTAAAAGAATCAGATGAAGCAGTTGGTTTTGCTAAAATCCTGAATGCAGAAAAAAAAGTATTAAAGAGAATGCCTGATGATATTCATGTGATGTAAAGGTGCATTACCATTCCCCCCATGTGATATCACTATCCGGCCAACGGCACTCTGCATGAAATTTACAGAAACATGTGCACTTAGCACTTATTAGGAAAGGTTCATCACATGAGAAGATCAGCTCCTCAGCCGGGAAGCCTCATAGATAATCACTGGCTATTAACAGCAGTAATTTGGCAATATAAGTCAGATGGAAACCTGTCATTGGTTTTAAAGAGGTTGTCCACTACTAGAACAATCCCTTCTTATTCCACATGTTTCCCCTAGGTAAAATAATAAAGACTATACTCACCTTCTATACTGGCGCTCTTCCAGCGGAGTCTGGACTCACGGTGCCGGGGTTCACATTTGATTTTGATGTCATGTGACCCCCAAGTCCAATCAGTGCTGGCTTCTGTCTCCTTACCTTCGGACCAAACGAGCAACCAACAGGAAGTGAGAACAGCCAGTACGCTCACTTCCTGTGGATTAACTCGTTTGGTCTGAAGGCGGGGAGAAGGAAACTGGCTCTGATTGGACGCGGGGCTCACAGTGTGCGCGCTTCCATGTTTATCATGCCAAGAAAGGCTGAGTGTCAGACTGTCAGCGTCTGCAACTCAGTACCAGCGCGTCGTGTACACTGCAGTGTCCTAGAAGCTGATCCTGCTCTGTTGCTCCTCTCTCTGGTTGAAATTGCATGTCTCCCTGGCTGACGTAGCTTTACAGCCAGAGAGGGGAACTTTGGAGGTAGGTGGGCGGACAACAGCCATTGGTGGTTTACTGTTCGCAGGCGGCTCAGCATGGCGTCAGCACGCGGCAGAGACTCAGATGAGCGCACCTCACACTGTCACAAAACAGGAGGACAGGCGCACAGCACTGCCTAGACTGGTCCTCTGCAGATAGACGGTAATAGTCTACTTACTGGACATGTATAGCCTGGCTAGAATAAAGGTTAATTCATAATTACTGGTGGTACTTTCGGAAATACTTCCTGTGCCACGAGCCACACCAGAGAGGCAAAGAGAGATCAGGGAGGTTAACAGGTGACTCAGGAATTGGTGTAGGAAAGAGGGTTTTGGGTTCCTGGAGAATTGGGCCGACTTTTCAGTTGGCTACAGATTCTATGCTAGGGATGGGCTGCATCTTAATGGGGAAGGTGCAGCTCTGCTGGGGCAGAAAATGGCTAGAAGGTTGGAGGAGTGTTTAAACTAGGAATGGGGGGCGAGGGTATTCACTTTATAGAAGGGGAATGTAGTACAGATAGTGACCAGGGCACAAGTAATGAAATTGGGGGTGGTACGGGGGGAAGGGTTAGGACAGTTAATACAGTAAGTAGGAATACAGGTACAGAGTCATACGTAACGTGCATGTACACTAATGCCCGAAGCCTCACAAATAAGGTGGAGGAATTAGAATTAATATTGTTGGAAGAAAATTATGATATAGTGGGGATATCAGAGACATGGCTGGATGAGAGCTATGACTGGGCTGTTAATTTACAGGGTTATAGCCTATTCAGGAATGACCGTACAAATAAGCGAGGGGGAGGTGTGTGTCTATATGTAAAATCATCCTTAAAACCCATCCTGCGTGACAACATATGTGAGGGTACTGAGAATGTAGAGTCCCTATGGGTGGAGATAAGGGGGGGGAGAATGAATAATAAAATACTGATAGGGGTGTGTTATAAGACGCCGAATATTTTGGAAGAGGTAGAGAATCTCCTCATAAAGCATATTGATAAAGCAGCGAGTCTCGGAGAGGTAATTATTATGGGGGACTTTAACTATCCTGATATAAATTGGGGAACAGAAACTTGCAGTTCCAGCAAAGGAAATAGATTTTTGATAACAATGAAAGATAATTACCTTTCACAAATGGTACAGGACCCCACAAGAGGGGGAGCACTACTAGACCTTGTACTAACCAATAGGCCAGACCGCATATCAAATATACAAGTTGGGGGTTACTTGGGGAATAGTGATCACAAAATAATAAGTTTTCATGTATTCTTTAGTAAGATGTCTAGTAGAGGGGCTACAAGGACACTAAACTTCAGGAAAGCAAATTTTAAACGGTTTAGAGATGATCTTAGTGCAATAAACTGGGATGATGTACTAAGTAATAAAAGTACACAAAGCAAATGGGAGACTTTTATGAGCATCCTGAATAGGGCTTGTGCAGAAAATATACCCTATGGGAACAAACATGCTAGAAATAGGAGGAAACCCCTATGGCTAAATAGAGCTGTAAGGGAAGCAATAAAAGAAAAACAGAAAGCTTTAAAAGAATTAAAGAGGGTAGGTAGTGATGAGGCATTATATAATTATAGAAAATTAAATAAAATATGTAAAAAGCAAATTAAGTTAGCTAAGTTTGAGACAGAGAGACTCATTGCGAGAGAAAGTAAAAATAATCCTAAAATATTCTTTAACTACATAAACAGTAAAAAACTGAAAAGCGATAGTGTTGGCCCCCTTAAAAATAGTCTTGGTGAAATGGTGGAAGGAGATGAGGGTAAAGCCAACCTGCTGAATGACTTTTTTTCTACGGTTTTTATACAAGAAAATGCCATGGCAGATGACATGACCAGTGATACCATAAATTCACCCTTGAATATTACCTGCTTAACCCAGCAGGAAGTACGCCGCCGCCTCGAAATCACTAAGGTTGACAAATCTCCGGGCCCGGATGGCATACACCCCAGAGTACTACAGGAATTGAGTTCTGTGATAGATAGACCATTATTTTTAATCTTCTCAGATTCCTTAATAACAGGGTCGGTACCGCAGGACTGGCGCATAGCAAATGTGGTGCCAATATTCAAAAAGGGGACAAAAACTGAGCCGGGAAATTATAGGCCGGTAAGTTTAACCTCTACGGTTGGTAAAATCCTTGAGGGTTTCTTGAGTGATGCTATACTGGAGTATCTCAAGAAAAATAACCTTATGACAGAGTATCAACATGGGTTTATGAGGGATCGATCCTGTCAAACTAATTTGATCAGCTTCTATGAAGAGGTAAGTTCAAGCCTGGACCAGGGAAACGCAGTGGATGTTGTGTATATGGACTTTTCAAAAGCTTTTGATACGGTGCCACACAAAAGGTTGGTACATAAAATGAGAATAATGGGGATAGGGGAAAATATGTGTAACTGGGTTAAAAACTGGCTCAGTGATAGGAAACAAAGGGTGGTTATTAATGGTACGTACTCGGCCTGGGTCTCAGTTCTTAGTGGGGTACCACAGGGGTCAGTATTGGGCCCGCTTCTTTTCAACATATTTATAAATGACCTTGTTGGGGGCATGCGGAGTAGAATTTCAATATTTGCAGATGATACTAAACTCTGCAGGGTAATCAATACAAGGAGGATAATTTTATATTACAGGGAGATTTATGTAAATTGGAGGATTGGGCTGAGAAGTGGCAATTGAAGTTTAATGTAGATAAATGTAAGGTCATGCACTTGGGTAGAGGAAATAACATTTATGATTATGTACTTAATTGTAGAACACTGGGTAAAACAGACACAGAAAAAGACTTGGGTGTATGGGTGGATGGTAAACTTCACTTTAGTGGCCAGTGTCAGGCAACTGCTGCCAGGGCTAATAAATAATGGGATGTATTAAAAGAGGTATACGTGTTCATGAAAAAAATATAGTTCTACCTCTGTACAAGTCACTAGTGCGACCGCACTTATATACTGTGTACAATTCTGGTCACCGATATATAAGAAGGACATAGCTGAACTGGAGAGGGTGCAGAGAAGACCACCAAGATTATTAGAGGAATGGGTGGGCTGCAATACCAAGACAGGTTATTAAACTTGGGGTTATTTAGTTTGGAAAAACGAAGGCTTAGGGGGGATCTAATCACAATGTATAAATATATGAGGGGACAGTACAGAGACCTTTCCAAAGATCTCTTTACACCTAGGCCTGCGATTGGAACACGGGGGCATCCGATACGTCTTGAGGAAAGAAGGTTTAATCATAATCACAGACGAGGATTCTTTACTGTGCGAGCAGTGAGACTGTGGAACTCTCTGCCGCATGATGTTGTAATGAGTGATTCACTACTAACATTTAAGCAGAGGCTGGACGCCTTTCTTGAAAAATTTAATATTACCAGTTATGTATATTAGATTTTATGACAGGGTGTTGATCCAGGGAACTAGTCTGATTGCCGGATGTGGAGTCAGGAAGGACATTTTTTCCCCATTGGAACTTGTTTGCCACATTGGGGTTTATTTTTGCCTTCCTCTGGATCAACATGTTAGGCTACGGGTTGAACTAGATGGACTTAGAGTCTCCCTTCAACCTTAAAAACTATGATACTATGATAATTATAATTAATACTAGAAGGTGGCCCGATTCTACGCATCGGGTATTTTAGAATTTACGTATTGTGTAGTTCATGTATGATTTTTGTTATATATATATATATATATATATATATATATATATATATAGATGTTGTTGTGTGTAGTTACCAAGTGTTTGTGTAGGGGCTGTACATGTTCTGGATGTTGTCTGGGTGTGATGGGGGGTGAGAGCGGTGTTGTTTGTGTGTTGCGTTGTTTGTGGAGCGCTGTGTGTCTGTAGCGTTGTGTGTGTGTTGTGCAGTTTGTGTGTGTGTGGTGTGTTTTGGGGGGGAGGTATGTTTTGTGCAATGTGCGTGTTGTGCGGTCTGTGCGTATATTTGTGTGTGCAGCGTTGTCTGTGTGTGTGGGTGTCTGTGTAGGGCAGTTGTTTGTGGTTCCCAGTGTGTGTGTGTGGTGTGGTGTGTTGTGCAGTGCGCGCGCGCGCATGTGTGTGTGTTGGGGGGAGGTGTGCACTTCCCATCGTGCTCCATCCCCCATGCAGCGCACTCCCCATCGTGCTCCATCCCGTATGCTGCGCACCCCCCATCGTGCTCCATCTCCCATCCTGCGCACTCCCAAACGTGCTCCATCCGCCATGCTGCGCACTCCCAAACGTGCTCCATCCGCCATGCAGCGCACTCCCCATCGTGCTCCATCCCCCATGCTGCTCACTCCCAAACGTGCTCCATCCGCCATGCTGCGCACTCCCCATCGTGCTCCATCTCCCATGCTGCGCACTCCCAAACGTGCTCCATCCGCCATGCTGCGCACTCCCAAACGTGCTCTATCCCCCATGCTGCGCACTCCCAAACGTGCTCCATCCGCCATGCTGCGCACTCCCAAACGTGCTCCATCCCCTATGCTGCGCACCCCCCATCGTGCTCCATCTCCCATCCTGCGCACTCCCAAACGTGCTCCATTCGCCATGCTGCGCACTCCCAAATGTGCTCCATCCGCCATGCTGCGCACTCCCAAACGTGCTCCATCCGCCATGCTGCGCACTCCCCATCGTGCTCCATCCCCCATGCTGCGCACTCCCAAACGTGCTCCATCCGCCATGCTGCGCACTCCCCATCGTGCTCCATCTCCCATGCTGCGCACTCCCAAACGTGCTCCATCCGCCATGCTGCGCACTCCCAAACGTGGTCCATCCGCCATGCTGCGCACTCCCAAACGTGCTCCATCCGCCATACTCCGCACTCCCCATCGTGCTGCATCCTCCATGCTGCGCACTCCCAAACGTGCTCCATCCGCCATACTCCGCACTCCCCATCGTGCTGCATCCCCCATGCTGCTCACTCCCAAACGTGCTCCATCCGCCATGCTGCGCATTTCCAAACGTGCTCCATCCGCCATGCTGCGCACTCCCAAACGTGCTCCATCCGCCATGCTGCGCACTCCCAAACGTGCTCCATCCGCCATGCTGCGCACTCCCAAACGTGCTCAATCCGCCATGCTGCGCACTCCCAAACGTGCTCCATCCGCCATGCTGCGCACTCCCAAACGTGCTCCATCCGCCATGCTGCGCACTCCCAAAGGTGCTCCATCCGCCATGCTGCGCCAGCATCAGCCTCTCTACCTGCAGCATCAGCCTCTCTCCTCCCAGCATCAGCCTCTCTGTCCCCAGCATCAGCCTCTCTGTCTCCAGCATCAGCCTCTCTGTCTCCAGCATCAGCCTCTCTGTCTCCAGCATCAGCCTCTCTGTCCCCAGCATCAGCCTCTCTGTCGCCAGCATCAGCCTCTCTGTCCCCAGCATCAGCCTCTCTGTCCCTAGCATCAGCCTCTCTGTCCCCAGCATCAGCCTCTCTGTCCCCAGCATCAGCCTCTGTCCCCAGCATCAGCCTCTCTGTCCCCAGCATCAGCCTCTCTGTCCCCAGCATCAGCCTCTCTGTCTCCAGCATCAGCCTCTCTGTCCCCAGCATCAGCCTCTCTGTCCCCAGCATCAGCCTCTCTGTCCCCAGCATCAGCCTCTCTGTCCCCAGCATCAGCTTCTCTGTCCCCAGCATCAGCCTCTCTGTCTCCAGCATCAGCCTCTCTGTCCCCAGCATCAGCCTCCCGCAGCATCAGCCTCTCTGTCCCCAGCATCAGCTTCTCTGTCCCCAGCATCAGCCTCTCTGTCCTCAGCATCAGCTTCTCTGTCCCCAGCATCAGCCTCTCCGTCTCCAGCATCAGCCTCCCCATCCCAGCCTTCCCCAGGATCAGCCTCTGTCCTCTCAGCCTCCTCCAGCACGCCGTGCTCCTCTGCCGACACTCACAGATCCGATCGCATCCACTCACACACACCCACACACACCCACCCGATCGCATCCACTCACACACACCCGATCGCATCCACTCACACACACCCGATCGCATCCACTCACACACACCCGATCGCATACACTCACACACAAAGACACACACACTGACGATATTGCACATACGCGCTGATACTCACAACATCCGGGGATATCACATGCTTCTGGCCATGTGATCCCCGGCAGGTCCTGGAAGCTCACAACTGCACAGTATCGCCGCCGAGAAGCAAGCGATATCCCAGGATGTTGTGAGTATGTGGATGCGATGTGATGTGTGAGGTGTGTGTGAGTGTGATCTGATTTGTGTGTGTGTGTGTGTGTGTGCTGTTATGTGTGTGTATGTTCCGCAGCTGCAGGACCTTGATGTGTGGATGCGATGTGATGTGTGTGTGAGGTGTGTGTGAGAGTGAGTGTGAGCCGGTGTACACTGGTAACTATGATACACATCGGGTAACTAAGGGACCTTAGTTACCCGATGTTTATAATGGTTACCAGCTTTCACGGCCTCCGTCAAGATCCCAGCATCGCAAGGTTATGTCTGGCGCTGCCGGGATCCTGACGGAGCCGGTGTAGAAGCAAGCGATATCCCAGCATGTTGTGATGTGTGAGGTGTGTGTGAGAGTGAGTGTGAGAGTGAGTGTGATCTGATGTGTGTGTGTACTCACCTGGGAATCGGAGCTCCCTGTCAGTTGGGCCAGAGCGAGCGTGCATTGCGTGAGGGGGGCGGGGCCTGCAGAGAGCCGGGGCGAGAGGCCAATCCGTGTGGGGGGGCGGGGCCATGGCGAGCCCAGCGGCCAATCAGCTTTGTGTCACCGTAAGGACACAATTTCGGAGCATGACAGACAGACAGATAGACAGACAGACAGACAGACAGACAGAATAAGGCAATTATATATATAGATTGCGCAATTAATTCCATGGCGCTTTGTCTACTCCCCAGTAACTTGTATGCCCCCCACTGGCCCCCAGTAACTTTTTGGTCCCCAGTAACTTGTTTGCCCCCTACTGGCACTAAGTAACTTGTTTACAAACCTACTGGACTCCAGTAACTTATATGCCCCCCACTGGCCCCCAGTAACTTGTTTACCCCCCACTGGCACTAAGTAACTTGTTTGCCCCCTACTGGAGTCCAGTAACTTGCATGCCCCCCCACTGGTCCCCCAGTAACTTGTATGCCCCTCCACTGGCCCCTTGTATCTCCCACCCCCTCAGCCCCTATTAACTTTTATGAAGACCCCAGTAACATGTATATACCCCCCAGTAACTTGTATGTCTCCCCAGTAACATGTAACCCCCCCCCCAGTAATGTGTATGTTGTTTATTATGTTAATATTTTATTGTATTTTTTTATCTCGAGGGCATTCAAACTTTGCTATGGGGCCCCATGATTTCTATGTACGCCCCTACTAGAAATATACGAAGCTGTCACATTTTGGTTGTGTCTGATCCACACAGACATCTGAAAGAGCCTTTAGACTGGTTAAGGACACATCCGTAGCTGATCGTACCCACTTTTCATTCTAGTCACACACATTACTCGGAGGAGTAACAGCAAAATGTAAAGTGTTATTTAATGGGGATTAAAGGGATTTTCTAAAATAGACAAGTCCTGGAGTGGTGTCATTTTCTTAAACATAATCTCCAGGCTGCCTGTAGCCACCACTAGGGGGAGAAGAGGAGCTGAAGTTGGACGCAATAATACCTTAGTTTTCTAAGCACCACCTAGTGGCCACTTTAGGCAATTGGATTACTATGTCTAGGAAGTGATTTAGGGCTCTATATTCTAAGGGGTACTTTGCACGCTGCGACATTGCTACTGCGATATTGTCGGGGTCAAATCGAAAGTGACGCACATTCGGCGCCGGTAACGACGTCGCAACGTGTAAAGCCTAGATGCGCTGATAAACGATCGCAAAAGCGTCGAAAATCGGTGATCTGTGTAGCGTCGGTCATTTTCATAATGTCGCACCAATAGGAGATGCGATGTTGTTCCTCGTTCCTGCGGCAGCACACATCGCTGTGTGTGAAGCTGCAGGAGCGAGGAACATCTCCTTACCTGCCTCCACCAGCTATGCGGAAGGACGGAGGTGGGCGGGATGTTATGTCCCGCTCATCTCCGCCCCTCTGCTTCTATTGGCCACCTGCCGTGTGACGTCGCTGTGACACCACACGACCCGCCCCCTTAGGAAGGAGGCGGGTCGCTGGCCAAAGCGACGTCGCAGGGCAGGTAAGTGCGAGTGAAGCTGCCGTAGCGATAATATTCGCTACGGCAGCTATCACAAGATATCGCACGTACGACGGGGGCGGGGACTATCGCGCTCGGCATCACTAGCCGATGTTAGCGATGTCGCAACGTGCAAAGTACCCCTAAGTATTCTAAAATGAATCCTCAAGGAAATTTAACCCCTAAAACAACATGCGCTTGACATTTAGCTTTATTATCCTCCGTGTTGTTGCTGCTTATAATTAATACTCCCTCTATCACTTGCACATTTGTGTCTACACTCAGTCAACTTGACCATGTTCTGTTATATGTTACATTACTAGCATGGTAATTGCAAAATGTGTGAAAGCGAAATGAATGGGAGGGCAAATGGCCAGCTCATCTGGAAGAGCAGCATAGCTAACCTGTTTATCAGACACCCCCCTTACTTCCATTCATGTGCATCAGTCATATGCAATTTAGCCTGGAGGAGAAGAGGCCATGCCACTGGAAAGTGATATCGTCACAGATTGTCATCAGAGATTGGTGCTCTGCTGATGTATAAATACGGAGGATTCCCTGAATGAGTCTGACTGATCCATCAGAGCTGCCATTGCACTGTCCCTGCGATCAATATCATCCACCATGAACAACCACATGAATGAAGACTACATCACCAGTTATAATGGAACCATGGACATCAAAAAGACTTTGGTGCTGCAAAGTGTGAACCAGTGCAATAAGGAGCACCAAAATGAGAATAAGCTGCCGGCTATAGAAAATGCCTACACCACCATCCTAAAAGAGCTGGGGGAGAACCCCGAAAGGGAAGGGTTACTGAAGACCCCTCTGAGAGCTGCCAAAGCCATGCAGTACTTCACCAAGGGATATCAGGAGAACATTCACGGTGAGTTCAACCATACATTGCAAAATAGGCAGGATATTAGGGGCCTAGTACTAAAATTACCCCCCCCCCCCATTCTCCCCAAGAAAATGTGATCACATAAAACATGTTCAATCCTCTGCAGTACAAATCTGTTTACTTGTCTGGAGTGATGACATCACGTACATTCATGTGACCGCTGCAGCCAATCGCAGGCCATACATGTTAGCAGCACTGCTGAAACCAGTGATTGGCTGCAGCAGTACATGATATGATCACAGGCATACAATGATATTAATGTTGGAACTGCAGGGGCCTTATTTTATTATTTTAACAACTTTCCAGTTTTTTTTTTTTTAATTTCCAGACAACCCTTCACACCTACAGACATTACTAGATAGAAAAAAATGTCTGGTGAATGAAGACAATGATTTAGCAAGATGTCGGAGTTTCCTGATGGTTCACATCGACATTTCTAGTATAAAAGTTGCCGGACGGGTTAGTCCACAGTCAGCGTGCCGCAAGGCAACAATGCAGAAAGGGAGATTCCAATATTAGTAAATAAAGACGACATTAAACTGTAAAGCCATGTGCACACAGTGTGTTTATTTTTTTTAATGCATTTTTTTATGCATTTTTTGGTGCAGTTTTGTCATAAACTTGTGCCAGCAAAGGCAATGAGAATTCTGAAGTCCTGTGCACATGTTGCTTAATTTTTCCTTGCTAATCTGCAGCGTGTCAACTCTTCGTCATTTTTCCCTGCATTTTTAAGCCCTTTCAACCATTGACCTCATTAAAAAAAAGCATGGTAAAAAAAATGCACCAAAAACCTTGTTTTTGGTGCATTTTTCTGCCAGAAGATGCAGATTTGTTGCAGAAAATGTTTGCTCCAAATACTCAGCAGCGCACCTGAGTGATAATTACATGACCAAGAGGAATTGAAGATGCCATTCAGTGACTGCAAGCAGAGATGTTTTGAAAAAATAATACAAAAGAAATTCCTATTATTCAACAACACTTCACAGTTAAAGATGTTTTCCCAAAATTGAAAGTTATTCACAATCTACAGGATAGGGGATAATGGTGTCTACTGGGGGTCTGACTGATAGGAACCCCTCTCCCAGTGATACTGAATAGAGCGGAGGTGCACATGCTCGATTTTGGCTCCTTTAATTGTCTATGGCACTGTGAGAAGAAGTTAAGTACGATGCTCAATAATTTCTGCCAGTACCATTGACAATGAATGGAGTGAAGATCGAGCATGGGCATCTCCGCTCTACTCAAGATGGGACCCCCCAGTGATCCTGAATGGACTGGAATTGCACATGCTCGATTTTGGCTCCTTTAATTGTCTAGGGGACTGTGAGAAGAAGTATGTTGCTCAATTATTTCTGCCAGTACCATTGACAATGAATGGAGTGAAGATTGAGCATGGACACCTCAGCTCTACTCAAGACGGGACCCCCCAGTGATCCTGAATGGAGCAGAATTGCACATACTCGATTTTGGCTCCTTTAATTGTCTATGGGACTGTGAGAAGAAGTTAAGTACGATGCTCAATAATGTCTGCCAGTACCATTGACAATGAATGGAGTGAAGATCGAGCATGGACATCTCTGCTCTACTCAAGACGGGACCCCCCAGTGATCCTGAATAGAGCGGAAGTGCACATGCTAGATTTTGGCTCCTTTAATTGTCTATGGGACTGTGAGAAGTATGATGCTCAATTATTTCTGCCAGTACCATTGACAATGAATGGAGTGAAGATCGAGCATGGGCATCTCCGCTCTACTCAAGACGGGACCCCCCAGTGATCCTGCATAGAGCGGAGGTGCACATGCTCTATTTCCGCTCTGCAATTGTCTATGGGACTGTGAGAAGAAGTTAAATATGACACATTGTTTCTGCCAGAACCGTTGACAATGAACGGGGCGGAGGTCAAGCATGTGCACTACAGATGGGGCTGCAGAGACCACTTCACAAATCACTGGAGTCTTGCAGCTGTCAGACCCTCAGCAATCAACAAGTTATCCTCAATCCTTGCAGATATGGTAAAACCTTTTTGGTATCTATACAAAAAGTTGAAGAACTTGGAAATTCTTTCTTTTCATTGTTTGAGAATTTTGAGCTCCGTTTTGTTTTGTTCTCCATTCACACCCAAAGCAAAGGGAAATCTTGTGAGATGTAATTCTATCTTCCACCATGCATTATTTAGCATCTAAATTGGACAGAAAATAAAACATTGTACCTACAAAGGGGTACAAGGTAAGTAAAGTATATGGAGATCGACCTCCATGATCTGCACCAAATATTACTTTCCTGGGGTCCTGACAGTAGGGGTCTCCTAGTCCTGCTCTTTGTGTTCATGGCACAATTAATTCCATTACGTGCAGTCCTCATATTTGTGTGAGAATCAGACATTCCCAGGAGATGGGATCCCGGTAAGATTTGATTAAGAGGTGAAATGAGTGATTAAAGGGGTTGTCCACTAAAAACAAGTTATCGCATATTTACATTGCTCAACAGAAAATTGTATCTCTTTTTTTCACATTGGAGCATCCGGTCGGAGATGTGCAAACGTGTCACCTACCATATTGCACAACGTGCAGCAAGATACAGTATGCTGTGCAGAGGCCAGATGTGCATTGCAGCTGACGGGGGCCACTTTGAGCATCAAAGTTAAATGAGCGCCATATGCGTGACCGGCATTCAATGTTTTGGGGGGGTCATGGGTTTCATATCATAGCATTTCTGTATGCAAGGTGTCGATTTGTATTGAATTGATGATGCCCTACAATAATTGTGTAATTCACTTTTTTTCTCTATCTCATTCCGTGTTCGAGATAAAAATGCTAACTCCGTTGTTTTCCACCAGGTGGCGCTATAGGTGGTTTCATTGCGTAGCACATGGCTACATTACTATACCTAGACACCACTTCTATGCCTATAGCTGCCGCCGTTCTCAAGTTAATGGCGGTGGACAGGATATGGGTGGACACTGTATATATATCACTGGGAGAGCTGAAGGCATTTACATCACTGGGGAGGGATAGAGCCATATACATCAGAGAGGAGGGCTGAGGCACTGCCGGACACTGACAAAAAAGTGCCCCTGTGCAAAAAAGCATATGGGCCCTTTTGAGTCCAATAACCCACCAAAATGCACAGTTCAATCTGCTTCAGAGATAGTAATCTGCCACCTTAACTCTTGGGCCCCTGTGCAGCTGCACAAGTTGCACCAATATGTCTGCCCCTGAGCTGGGAGAATGTACAGCACTGAGGAGGGCAGGGGTAACATACAGCACTGGGGCATAAGGGCACATACAGCACTGGGGAGAGCTGGGGGCACATACAGCACTGGGGTGGCCTGAGGTCATATACAGCACTGGAGAGGGCTGGGGTAATATACAGCACTGGAGAGAGCTGGGGTAATATAATATACAGCACTGGAGAGAACTGGGGGCACATACAGCTCTGGGGAGGTCTGGGGGCCCATACAGCTCTGGAGAGGGCTGGGGTCATATACAGCATTGTGGACGCTTGAGCTGCCGCTGCTTTCGCCATCTGTGGACGGGAGCGCATCGTATGATAACTCTGCCTATAAAGTACTTCCTTGTGCTGGCACTGGCAACCGTGATGACATAATCCTTCCATGCATGTGCACGCAGCTTTCAGTAGTGAACAATGGGTGCGTGTGCTTGCAGTACATGTGGGGGTTTAAAGAGTCGACAGACAGCCAAACATATGTGGCTGTTGCCCCGAGCACTACTGTACCTGGAAATGTGCCCAGAAGCTGCAGATAAGGTCATTACAGGCCACATACCGGCCATGGGCTGGAGGTTCCTCACCCCTGCTCTAGATAGATGATAGTTTTGACCAGACAACCCCTTGAGGCCAAAACCAGATACAACAGTTATTTTCTGATGAAACCATAAAACAGGTATTTAGAAATGAAACACACCCACTTCTGGTCTAGCGACTGAACACATAGGGACACATGTTGTTTACATCATGCTTCATACCGGAAGGGGGCAAGGTGGGGGGGCGGTAAGAGGGAAATTTAGGAGAAAGAATATAGAAATATATATATATATATGTATGTATAATATATATATATATATATATATATAATTGCCTTATTCTGTCTGTCTGTCTGTCTGTCTGTTTGTCTGTCTTGCTCCAAAATTGTGTCCTTACGGTGACACAAAGCTGATTGGCCGCTGGGCTCGCCATGGCCCCGCCCCCCCGCACGGATTGGCCGCTCGCCCAGGCAACTCGCCCACGCCCCGCCCCCCTCATGCAATGCACGCTCGCTCTGGCCCCGCCCCCCGCACGCATTCCCCGAACCGACCGACACGGAGCCACGACTCCCAGGTGAGTACTGTACCCCCGGGAGCCCACATCAGCGTACGCCGCCAACCCAGCCGACATATACCCTCGCATTGCTGGGGTTGCCGCCGTATGCTGGTGTGGGCTCCCGTGCGAGCGGGGGACGGGATACGCTGGTAACCATGGTAGCATAGTTACCAGCGCATCAAGGTCCTGCAGCGGCGGAACATACACACACGCACACACATAACAGCACACACACACACATACACACACATCAGATCACACTCACTCTCACACACACCTCACACACACATCACATCGCATCCACACACTCACAACATCCTGGGATATCGCTTGCTTCTCGGCGGCGATACTGTGCAGTGAACTTCCAGGACCTGCCGGAGGATCACGTGGCCAGAAGCATGTGGTATCTCCGGATGTTGTGAGTGTGAGCGCGTATGTGCAATATCGTCAATGTGTGTGTGCGTGAGTGTATGCGATCGGGTGTGTGTGAGTGTATGCGATCGGGTGTGTGTGAGTGTATGCGATCGGGTGTGTGTGAGTGTATGCGATCGGGTGTGTGTGAGTGTATGCGATCGGGTGTGGGTGAGTGTATGCGATCGGATCTGTGTCGGCAGAGGAGCACAGCGTGCTGGAGGAGGCTGGGAGGAGAGAGGCTGATCCTGGGGAAGGCTGGGAGGGGGAGGCTGAGAGAAGAGAGGCTGATGCTGGGGGAGGCTGAGGCTGGGGTAGGCTGGGAGGAGAGAGGCTGATGCTAGGGACAGAAAAGGCTGATGCTGGGAGGAGAGAGGCTGATGCTGGGAGGAGAGAGGCTGATGCTGCGGGCAGAGAGGCTGATGCTGCGGGCAGAGAGGCTGATGCTGGTGCAGCATGGGGGATGGAGCACGATGGGGGGTGCGCAGCATGGGGGATGGAGCACGATGGGGAGTGCACAGCATGGGGGATGGAGCACGTTTGGGAGTGCGCAGCATGGCGGATGGAGCACGTTTGGGAGTGCGCAGCATGGCGGATGGAGCATGTTTGGGAGTGCGCAGCATGGCGGATGGAGCACGTTTGGGAGTGCGCAACATGGCGGATGGGCCACGTTTGGGAGTGCGCAGCATAGCGGATGGACCACGTTTGGGAGTGCGCAGCATGGCGGATGGACCACGTTTGGGAGTGCGCAGCATGGCGGATGGAGCACGTTTGGGAGTGCACAGCATGGCGGATGGACCACGTTTGGGAGTGCGCAGCATGGCGGATGGAGCACGTTTGGGAGTGCGCAGCATGGCGGATGGAGCACGTTTGGGAGTGCGCAGCATAGCGGATGGACCACGTTTGGGAGTGCGCAGCATGGCGGATGGACCACGTTTGGGAGTGCGCAGCATGGGGGATGGAGCACGTTTGGGAGTGCGCAGCATGGCGGATGGAGCACGTTTGGGAGTGCGCAGCATGGCGGATGGAGCACGTTTGGGAGTGCGCAGCATGGCGGATGGAGCACGTTAGGGAGTGCGCAGCATGGCGGATGGAGCACGTTTGGGAGTGCGCAGCATGGCGGATGGAGCACGTTTGGGAGTGCGCAGCATGGCGGATGGAGCACGTTTGGGAGTGCGCAGCATGGGGGATGCAGCACGATGGGGAGTGCGCAGTATGGCGGATGGAGCACGTTTGGGAGTGCGCAACATGGCGGATGGACCACGTTTGGGAGTGCGCAGCATGGCGGATGGAGCACGTTTGGGAGTGCGCAGCATGGCGGATGGAGCACGATGGGGAGTGCGCAGCATGGCGGATGGAGCGCGATGGGGAGTGCGCAGCATGGGGGATGGAGCACGATGGGAGGTGCACACCTCCCCCCAAGACACACACACACACACACGCGCACTGCACAACACACACACACACTGGGAACCACAAACACTGCCCTACACAGACACCCACACACACAACGCTGCACACACACAACACCCAACACACAAACACCGCGGCATACATAAATATACGCACATACCGCACAACACACACATTGCACAAAACATACCTCCCCCCAAAACACACCACACACACACAAACCGTGCAACACACACACACAACGCTACAGACACACAGCGCTCCACAAACAACGCAACACACGCAACACACATACAACACCGCTCTCACCCCCCGCCACACCCAGACAACACCCAGAACATGTACAGCGCCCGACAAACACTTGGTAACTACACACAACAACATCTCTCTCTATATATATATATATATATATATATATATATATAACAAAAATCATACATGAACTACACAATACGTAAATTCTAGAATACCCGATGCGTAGAATCGGGCCACCTTCTAGTATATATATATATATATATATATATATACACTGTACATATTACACAATTCTTATTATTATAACCACAGTAATAATTTTTGCACATGTGCTCCATCCTATAGTCAGGGGTTACACAAATTCCAATTTTGTGCCTGTGTGTAGGGATTTTCTTATGTATTATTATATCGATCCACATTCTCATATATATATATATATATTATACATACACTTTTTAATGTGATTGTTTTGTTTGTTACCTGGATACATTTGTTACAATAGTCTGGATAATTAATGCATGATTTCTATATTTGTGTGTTACAGATATACTCAACAATGCCATATTTGATGAAAACCATGATGAAATTGTCATTGTGAAGGACATTGATGTTTTTTCGCTCTGTGAACATCACTTGGTACCGTTCTTCGGCAGGGTATGTACCAAAACCAACAAGGGCAACACACACTGGGTTTATTAAAGTGACTCCTAGATGCACGTACAACTGATTTTGGTTTGTCAGCTTCTTATATATAATATGTCTCTATAAATATATATTGTTTACAAAAATATTTTACCCAATTGGTCCTTGTTACTTCCCCTAATAGTCCCAGTCTCCCAGATCTTCACTGCTATGTACGGCATCTCTCTATGCATCTGCAGTTGTGCAGATATCACCGTAATTATTACTTTTATTATTTTTATTTGTAGGTGCACATCGGCTATTTACCAAATAAAAAGGTTGTTGGCCTGAGCAAACTGGCAAGGTAAGACGCAACCTGTCTTCTCTGAAAACAAAAAGGATCACACAATAACTTTATTGGTGTAACGGTCATGGCCGGAGTAGGTGCAGCAAGCGGGGTTAGTGGACCCACTGGATCACAGGGGGGACCCGAGCTTATCTTTTGTTGGGAGGGGCTTAACACCAGATACCACTCCAAGGCAGTGACCCGGACTCTAGCAACTGACCCCCAGGACAGGTGATGGACTCAGGTGGACACAGTAGAAGGCAGGTACAGTCGGGATGGCTGAGGCAGACAAGCAGGCGGGTACAGACAGGTATGGTGGGCACGGCAGAGACAGAAAGGTATGGGAAGGCAAGTACAGGTGAATACACAGAGATAACAGGACAGGAGCTCGGGTCCTGACAAGTAGCTAGCAGACTTGTAGCCGAACTAAGGACGTTGCGCAGGCACCTCCCCTAATGGGAGGGTGCTTTAAATACTTAGTGCCTTTGAAATGGCACGCATGCCCTTTAAGAGGCGGGCTGGTGTGCGTGCGTCCTAAGCACATTCCCAGGGAGCCTGTGCAGCGTGCAGTGGCTCCGGGAGGAGAGGGAGGCAGACAAGCACATGGGTGGACATCGGCTACAATTGGCCTGATAATTTTCTCCCCAAACAGAACCTTTTGGGGCAGAGTTAGGAGACCCTCATAAATACCTGGTGGTTGTATAGTGCCACTGAAATTGGTGGGTTCAGCTGACTTTTGATTATATATTAGATTACAAGGTTAGCAGAACAATATAAGAAGCTGTAATATCTCATTAGAGAATCCCACTTCCTTCTCCACTTATGAGCCATTTCACCTCCTCTCCCTGCCTCCTAAATTATAATCTACTTTGAAAATACCTGTCTGAAGACCAGACAGACTGCCAAATCAGTGAGGTGTTAGCTCACACAGCCTATTATATTCTACGGAGAGGACAGGGAAAGGGGGAAAATAAGCAAACGATTGTGCTGAGCTTTCTAACAAGTCTTTTATCTCAGCCAGAGTAGGATTCACACCTACAGTGATCAGTACTGCAGTGTAATATTCCCCTATATATATATTAAACTAATGATCTACACCCAATATTTTTTTTTCTGATCCCATAGAATTGATCAGACATTTCATAACTTTTTTTCTTCTTTCAGAATTGTTGAAATCTTCAGCCGAAGGTTACAAGGTAAAGTGATATTCATGTCGAAAACTTTTATACGACAGATTAGAATTAGAAGGAAAGGTCGAGCATGATTTTACAATACTAATATAAACCAGAGAAGAAATTACACAACTTTGTAAAATATGGTAAAACTTCATATTCCCAGACTAGCAATCATCTGTAATCTGCAGTGATAATACTGTTGTATACTTTACAGTTCAGGAACGTCTTACAAAGCAAATTGCCCTTGCAATCCATGAGTCCCTGCAGCCGATGGGAGTAGCAGTTGTGATGGAGGCTTCGTAAGTAGCATCTTTCTTGTATCTTTTGCTAAGAATAAATATCTTTAGGATATTATGGATACAATGGGGGCATTTTTTGTTCCTAAAATGTATATGTGTCGCCCTGGACAAGCCAGGGGCCACAGGTAACAACACCACCACACCCCACACTCCCTGTAGGCACATCAAGGTCAGAACACAAAATCCTTGTTGCCTTCCCCAGGGGCTGTTGTCCACACCGAGGTGTGGAGCCAGGCGGTTGGTCTCCACCCACCAAGGAGTTCACAGTCCTGGAGGAGGGAAAACACAGGGAGTGAGAGTTAAGCTAGGGAAGTGAGAGGAGAGAGAGTTGAGAGGTGAAGGAGTTTTAGTTTGGAGGAGGAAGTGGAAGGAAGAAAGTAGTAGAGAGGAGAAAAGTGACAGAAAAAGAGCCTGAAGTTTGTCCGGGTGTGTGGCCCGGACAGAACAGCAAGGTTGGCAGACGGTGGTGACCGTCTGCAGTGGAGGTCGATTGGAGTCTGCCGTAAGAACCGTGGACGGGTGGTGACCCGGCGGTATCGGACCGGTACACAAAGAGAAACCAGCACCATTGGCAGGGGCCTTTCGGATCCCGGCAAGGCTAGGAGTCGCCGTGAATTTGCCAAATCCGTTAGTGAAGGGGACCTCCGGGTTTCCAAACAGCCAAGTCCCGATAGAAGGCAACTGTCCAACCGTGAAGGGGAGACACCGCCACCGCCAAGGGCAACCGTCTCCCAGGGCCAGCGCCTGCGGGCAAAAGGGGCTCCTCCAGCCATATCCAAGTCGGGGAGCGGGTTACCGGTGGGAACCCATCGCTACCAACATTGAACTTAGGTGCAGGGAGAGACAGTCATCACCAACCTACAGGGAAGAAGCAACCGCAGCCGTCTGGGGGACCCGTCCATCCAGCCGTGTGTTTTACCGAGAACTGTGTCATCGTCTCAGGCTGAGGGAGTACCCCCGTGCCGTACGGCACAGCGCTGCCCCTGCGACCCTGCACCTCAACAGGCCCCGCAACCCGCCTGTCACCCTACCTACCCCATCACCGGGCCCCGGGACAACAAACCCCCTACCCACGGAGGGGAGAAATAACAACTCAGCTGCTCCCTGTCACCGCTCCCGGGATCCCCGTTCAGAGCAGCGGTGGTGTCACCAAAATCACCACAATCGTGGGTGGCGTCACGGACAATAAAACCCCAAAACCATTCCCCTTTTCACTCACGGGCGAGGAGCGCCGCTCGAGTCCCCGGGAGCCCATCGCTCGAGCCACCGAGCAGCAGCGGCCGCAGCAGCAGCGGCAGCCGGACCCGAGCAGTGGGAGAGCGCAGCGTCCCCTCCTCCGCCCGCGACAACTTGGCGTCACGAACAGGATCTTACCGCTCTGCCGTCTGGAAGAGGTGCGCCTTGTTACCGCCGCAGGTGTCCGGCCGGAAAATTTCAGAAGCCGTCATCTTTGGCGCGAAAAGTTCCCGCTCGAGCGTCTCCTCGAGTAGTGGAGGCGCGAAGGCCAAAACCCCGCCCCGGTAGAGGAGGAGCTGGAAAGAGGCTAAGGGGGACGAAATGGCGGCTGGCCGCATGTGAGCGCGGCTATAAAAGCAGAGATGCCAGGACTCTGCAGCAATACTGGGTTCCTGGAAGGCTCAATTGCCAAGATGCACAGTCCGACCGCCAACGAGGATGCTCCCGCACCCGGCACGGCGATGTGGCTGAGAGACCGGACTGCCCCGTTGAATAACCGTCTGCAAGCCCATATGCAGCTCCTCCTAGAGGAGTGGGAGACTGACATGGCGGACGTGGTGGCTGCTATACGGAGACGCGAGGTGGAAGAGGATTTGGAGGAGCGGGTAGGAGACCCACGGCCCTGTATTCCCGAGGGATCGGCCACTGAGGCTGAGGAGACCGGCCTGCATCCGCTCACCCTGCCTCTCTCCCCGCTACCCGTGTTAGCTGCTGCCGCCCCGCCACTAGGCCCTCTACCTGCCCAACCGGTAGCGATACCCTGCCAATCCGCCCCGGCGGACCAACCGGCTGCAGACGCTCAGGACGTCCCTGAATTACTCCCGGGGGAACCGCTAGGACCGCGGCCCCTTAATAAAAATGTGCCAGAAGTCCCGGCAGTGATTGCGCCAGACCCCGAGCCCGGGACCGTGGCATGGATGAGGCCCAGGTGATTGAGTTCCACCACCGTCAACAGGATCAGATCTTCCGGATGATGGAGCAGTGGACCAACGAGGTGGAGATGCTGATTGCAACTGCTCCGATGTATGGGAGGGGAACAGATGTAACAGAGCCGACTGGTGACCCACGTCCCTATGTCCTACCAGGACCGGCCACTGCGGCTGAGGGGCCCGGCCTAGTCTCGACCTATGCATCACCCTTGCCGTTACTTATGGGGCACCTCAGTGTAAATTCGCCTGACCTGCTAACCCGTGCTACTGCAGAAGGATCTGATATGCTGGATGCTGGAGGCCAGGAAGCTGTGGCAGCTGGCGGCAACCCGACTGACGCAGATGCAAGTGATGGTGACTCCAGCGACTCCAGCTCTGGTGCTGAACCCGCCCTTGAAGGTGAGGAGGCAAGTGAGCGTCTCCGCTATGTGGGGGAACCGGTAGTTTATTACACCGCGCGTAATGGTGGGAATGGATACCGGGCGCCCATGTCACATAAAGCCTGTCACTGCATGTTTGATATGCTGGTGGCAGAGGACCCAGCAGACACAGAAGAGTCACAGTAAGGGCAGCGGAGCACCGTTGTCACCGTCCCCGTTGGGACCACCTGTGTGTGTTAAAAGTTTGCAAGTTTTTGAAAATGATGAAAGTGAGTAATTGATGAGCAAGTAACCTGATTGTCCGCCACTGTGATTGGAACCGGTTGTTGCCGGCACCGTTGTCCCCGTGGGGACCGTCTGAAGTTGCGTAAGGGACTCCTTACGGACAAGCCCGTGAACTTGCAGGGCAACCACAAACTTGTGGGATGTAAATAAAAATGTTGTTGCAGCTTCCACCGTTGCCGCCTCCGGAGAGGCAGATTGGAGGGAGGGCCCGCAGTGGAGCAGGCTGGGGCCCAGCTACCACCGGAACCGGTGACTACCCTCTGGGCGTTCCAGGGGCTCCCCATGGACGTGGGCCCCCTGGAAAGGACAGATCCCGCTCGGGTAACTTGGTGCAGGACTGGGGTCAAGGGGTGCTGCCTGTTTTCTTAGGGGCAGCATCAGGGCCAGGTTACTTGGGTGGGTGAGAGCGGAAGCCGTCACCGTTAACCGTTTGCAACGTTTAAGAAAAGTGCCTCCCGTTGTGGGATGAAGTTAGTATAATTGTATGTGTTACCGTTTTTCTTATCTTTTTGCAGAAAAATAAAACCGGTGATGGACGGACAGCCCGCGGACGGTCTGCATTTTGCTAAGGGGGAATGTGTCGCCCTGGACAAGCCAGGGGCCACAGGTAACAACAAAACCACACCCCACACTCCCTGTAGGCACATCGAGGTCAGAACACAAAATCCTTGTTGCCTTCCCCAGGGGCTGTTGTCCACACCAGGAGGTGGAGCCAGGCAGTTGGTCTCCACCCACCAAGGAGTTCACAGTCCTGGAGGAGGGAAAACACAGGGAGTGAGAGTTAAGCTAGGGAAGTGAGAGGAGAGAGAGTTGAGAGGTGAAGGAGTTTTAGTTTGGAGGAGGAAGTGGAAGGAGGAAAGTAGTAGAGAGGAGAAAAGTGACAGAAAAAGAGCCTGAAGTTGGTCCGGGTGTGTGGCCCGGACAGAACAGCAAGGTTGGCAGACGGTGGTGACCGTCTGCAGTGGAGGCCGATTGGAGTCTGCCGTAAGGACCGTGGACGGGTGGTGACCCGGCGGTACCGGACCGGTACACAAAGAGAAGCCAGCACCATTGGCAGGGGCCTTTCGGATCCCGGCAAGGCTAGGAGTCGCCGTGAATTTGCCAAATCCGTTAGTGAAGGGGACCTCCGGGTTTCCAAACAGCCAAGTCCTGATAGAAGGCAACCGTCCAACCGTGAAGGGGAGACACCGCCACCGCCAAGGGCAACCGTCTCCCAGGGCCAGCGCCTGCGGGCAAAAGGGGCTCCTCCGGCCCATATCCAAGTCGGAGAGTGGGTTACCGGTGGGAACCCATCGCTACCAACATTGAACTTAGGTGCAGGGAGAGACAGTCATCACCAACCTACAGGGAAGAAGCAACCGCAGCCGTCTGGGGGACCCGTCCATCCAGCCGTGTGTTTTACCGAGAACTGTGTCATCGTCTCAGGCTGAGTGAGTACCCCCGTGCCGTACGGCACAGCGCTGCCCCTGCGACCCTGCACCTCAACAGGCCCCGCAACCCGCCTGTCATCCCTACCTACCCCATCACCGGGCCCCGGGACAACCAACCCCCTACCCACGGAGGGGAGAAATAACAACTCAGCTGCTCCCTGTCACCGCTCCCGGGATCCCCGTTCAGAGCAGCGGTGGTGTCACCAAAATCACCACAACCGTGGGTGGCGTCACGGACAATAAAACCCCAAAACTATTCCCCTTTTCACTCACGGGCGAGGAGCGCCGCTCGAGTCCCCGGGATCCGGCCCATCGCTCGAGCCACCGAGCAGCAGCGGCCGCAGCAGCAGTGGCAGCCGGACCCGAGCAGTGGGAGAGCGCAGCGTCCCCTCCTCTGCCCGCGACATATATGTATATGGCTGAAAAGAATTTCTGCAATTGGGTTTTAGTAAAAATGTTGCACCATTTGCCATCTATAGCGTCTGTGTTGCACTTTTTATTGATGGTTGCAGAATGACTTAACTAAGAATCCGTCAGTGAGCTCATTCTTAATTTCCTTCTTCTCAGATCCACTTAAGTTTAGCCTAGGGTTGAAATGGTGACCTGTCGTGTGAAAGCAGGACGCTGAATATATTAGAGCTCTAATGTTACTGTAAATAAAGCAGAAAAGTTGAGGACAAGTTCTATGTGGAAGGTGCAGATTTCATGCAGAAAATTTCTGCACCAAATCTGCATCGTGTGCACATACCCTAATTTGCAGTAGAGATTGTACAGAATTTTAGGGGGAATATGTGCCATTATGAGGGACTGCACACTGTAATTCCATCACTTCCAGGGCTCATCAATTGAGGAAGGTTTGTGTTTTTGCTTACAGGCACATGTGTATGGTAATGCGAGGAGTACAGAAGATGAACAGCAGAACGGTCACCAGCACAATGCACGGCATCTTCAGAGACGATCCTAAGACCAGAGAAGAATTCCTCTCACTGATCAAACAATGATCTCCTACCAGCACTTGTGTACAAAATGCAAAGTATTATATTCACACAATCAAACTGTAATATTTCTGATTCATTCACCGATGGTGCTCAACTTTATAGATTGGTTTTTTTTTTATCTGAAAATAAAAAAATAAAATTTCACTATTAATACCTGTCATTGCTTTACTGTGGATCTAAAGTTAGGCTACTTTCACACTTGCGTTGGACGGCTTCCGTAGCATTGCGCTGTGTGACGGATGCTACGGATCGTACAAAACAACGGAAGCTTTTTTTTTTTTTATTTTCTTCTTTACAGTTTTACCGGCAGCAGACTATTGTGAACGATCAGCTGATCGCTCTCAATAGCCGGCAGCCGGGCGCTCAGCTGAGCGCTCTCACATGCCGGCGGCCGGGCATGCCGGCGATCAGCTGAGCGCTCTCACATGCCGGCGGGCGGGCGCTCAGCTGAGCGCTCTCACATGCCGGCGGCCGGGCATGCCGGTGGGCGATCAGCTGATCGCTCTCACATGCCGGCGGGCGCTCAGCTGAGCGCTCTCACATGCCGGCGGCCGGGCATGCCGGCGGGCGATCAGCTGATCGCTCTCACATGCCGGCGGGCGGGCGCTCAGCTGAGCGCTCTCACATGCCGGCGGGCGGGCACTCAGCTGAACGTTCGACCACCGAGAGACAAAATAAAGTTTGTGATTTAAAAAAAGAGCATGCGCAGTGAAATCCTATAGATTGCGCTGCTCAAAAAACGTTACATGCTGCGTTCCTTCCGCCCGACGCAGCGTCAAAATAACGACGCTGCGTCGTCCAACAGATGCAACGCTGACACTTGCGTTAGAGTGTGTCGTCCATACAAGTCTATGGAGAATAGCACAGTGCGTTAACGGACTGCGCTATTCTCCATAGTGACGGACTCCGCTGAACACAAGTGTGAAAGTACCCTTATTGTGTATGCCCGTTTTAGTTGATACGCGTTTTTTTGGCTGCTGGTTTTTCTCTCCAATGGTTCTCTTAGTGCAGGCTAAATTTCCCATTATTTTTATGGTTTTGCAACTAATGCAGAGTCTTAAAACTTCAGTAGCAGTATCATCGAGTTTGTATATTCTTTGTGATGCAGCTTCAGCCTGTCTTCCTTGGCTCCTGCCTGTAAGAAGTTGCTCAATGTCAGTTCTGACAAGCAGAAGGCAGTGCCGGGTGAATTTGCATCCGATTGGATACATTGAAGATCTGAAAACAGCAATTTGCCCTTACCATACACAGCTATCCATTGTATGGGCCTTCCCTACAATAGTACTGCTCTCCTATAAATAAAACATGATATCTTTTTTTTAAATCAGGTTCATTTTTATTTAACATCAAAATTATACAACACATAAAATAATTCCCTCCATAGAAATATCACAGAAAGGGAAAAAACCTTTAGTCAATAAGAAAAACCACACAAATAACATAATAAACAATGCACCCGCAGTCCACGTCTCATTTCAATATGGGTCTCAAAGTGCATATTATTTCCCAATATATTCTCCATAGTATAGCTTACCCAGCATCATTATGACATTATATATATATACACATATACATACACGCACGCACGCACACACATATACATGCACAAACATGATATCTTTAGCTGCACAGGGAACATATAGCGGAACAAGGCGGTAGGGATAAGAGGGGAGGTATACGAGAGCTGCCATAAAGGATTTAAAGAAGTTGTCCCCTACTTTTACATTGATGCCCTATCCTTAGGATAAGTCATCAATGTCTGATCAGCCGGGGTTCGACACGCCGCCGATCAGATGTTCTCAGTCCTAGCGGCACCATGCAGTCGGAAATGCTCTATTCTGGAGCTACTCCATCTTCAGATAGTGGCCGTAGCCTGCACATTCGCCTCCTATTCAGATCAATAGGAGGTAGATGTGCAGTACCTGGTTGTGGCCGCTATCAGGAAAAGGAGCAGCTCCGGAACTGAGCATTTCATGCTGTCTGCTGCTGACGCCGGGCCTGAGAACAGCTGATCGGTGGGGGTGCCAGGTTTCAGACCCCGGCCGATCAGACATTGAGGACCTATCCTAAGGATAGGCCATAAATGGAAAAGTAATGGACAACCCCTTTAAATGTCGTCATTTTGTAATTGACAGAAAGTCAGAGACTGTTCTCCTGTATACTCAGGACTGTGATCAGACTGGAGATCTCATGATACAGGTGTGCATAATATAAGGTTTAAAGGGAACACTAAAAGCAAAACCATTAGAAGGAAATGAACTTTGTTCCTCCCGTCAGCCTCCGGCTTTCTTATAGGTGAGCCTTCAGTCACAGCTCCGTGATTGGCGGCTGTAAGCACCATCCATTGACTGACAGGTGTCCCTGCACCGGTACACTGGTGACTAAAAGTGGCGCCGGCTCACCTCTATAACAAAGGCGGAGGCTGCCGGGGGCATTAAAGTTCCTTTCCTCCTGGAAGCCAGCCTTTCAGTAAGGCAACCGCACAGCTTTAGAAGGATATAATCCTGCAGATTAACCCCATATCTGCTGGTTAATAGCATTTGGGAACATGATCCCTTTGACATGTAAGAATGTAACTGAGCTGGGATTAAACAAGATACACAGCCAGAATATGGCAGGCCAGTTTACTATTATATGTGCAAACATATTTTACTTGGAAGTATGTAGGGTAGGGCAGTAGCAAATGAGAAAATATTTCTGCCTGCAGATGACATTGCAGTATTTATTACATATTATGTAGCCCAAACATAGCATAATTGGATTATAATATGCTGTGCATAGGACATTTTTAGTTTAACATAGAAATTTTTATAGCTAGTTGCACCCTGAATGGCTTAAGAAAAACAAAATTAAGACTTTGGAGTGGCCTAGTCAAAATCCTGACCTTAATACGATTGAAATGCTGTGGAATGATCTTAAAAAGGCAATTCATGGGGAAACCCTCGAATGTGGTTGAATTACAACAATTCTGCAGAGGTGAGTGGGCCAAAATTCCTCAAGAGCATTGTAAACGACTCATTGCCAGTTATCGCACACGGTTGATTGCAGTTGTTGCTGCTAAGGGTGGCTCAAGCAGATATTAGTTTTAGGGGGCCATCACTTTTTCACACAGAACCCTGTAGGTTTCTATTTCTTTTTTCCTTAATAATAAAGACCTTCATTTATAAACTGAATTTTGTGTTTACTTGTGTAATCTTTGTCTAATATTTCTATTTTTTTGATGATCTGAAACATTTAAGTGTGACAAATGCAAAAGAATAAGAAATCAGGAAGGGGGCAAACACTTTTTCACACCACTGAAGCTACGGTATTATGTTACCACAACTGAGAATCGACCACATGGGAAAACGCTTCAAAGCACTAGACTTAGGCGGGCTTTACACGTTGCAACATCGCTAGCAATGTCGAGCGCGATAGCACCCGCCCCCGTCATACATGTGAAATCTGGTGCTTGCTGCCGTAGCAAACATTATCGTTATGGCAGCTTCACACGCACATACATGCTCGGCGACGTCGCTGTGACTGCCGAACAATCCCTCCTTCAAGGGGGAGGTGCGTTCGGCGTCACAGTGACGTCACTAAGCGGCCGGCCAATAGATGCGGAGGGGCGGAGATGAGCGGGACGTAACATCCCGCCCACCTCCTTCCTTCCGCATTGCTGGTGGACGCAGGTAAGGAGAGGTTCGTCGTTCCAGCAGCGTCACACACAGCGATGTGTGCTGCCGCAGGAACGACGAACAACATTGTATCTGCAGCAGTAACGACATTATGGAAATGAGCAACGTGACACAGATCAGCGATTTTTTACGCTTTTGCGTTCGTTCATCGTCGCACCTAGGATTTACACATTGCGATGTCGCTACCGGCGCCGGATGTGCGTCACTAACGATGAGACCCCGACGATATATCGGTAGCGATGTCGCAACGTGTAAAGTCCGCTTTAGTGATGAGTAGCAATTCTTGATGTCTCAGGTATCAATGTTCTGTCCTGCATACAATCTACTCCACATATTTGGTTTGATGCTGCACAGGTTATCACTTTAATGGTTTAGGCACTTGCCCTTTTCTGTCATTTATCTGACAGGGTGTTACCGGGCAGATTAGGGACAGTCGACGACGGTGAGTGTGGGCGCCATATTGATCGTTAGGGTGCCAACCTCTGCTGTCAGGAGGGAGATTAGCTTGTAGGGTATGACCTCCCTCTTGTCTGTGCACTTAGTTTACACGTATGGTTTATTTGAGGTTTGTCCGTTTTTAACTCATGTTTATTAGCTTTAAAGGGTTTTCTATGTTAAATGGTTCTACTGACCCTAAAATTGAGATTTCTTGTCATAGGACATTTGTACTCGGATTCTTGTACACAGTATATCTTTTACAGGTTCTATGTTTTCCTGCACATTGCTAGCTGCAGAATTAGTCAACTAAGGATCCATCAGTGAGCTCATTCTGATGGGAGAACTGATCTGATCTGAAACAACCTGTGAGATCGAGCTTCTGTGATGAATTCTCAGTTAATTAATTTAACAGTGCAAAACTTTGAATAAAGCCCAAACAGCATTCTAGGAAGAAGAAAAAAAAAGCCCTAAGCATTTCCTTATTCTTTAGGCATTGACTTATCTGCCAAATTCATCAGTTCTCAATTTGATCAATTATCTGTAAGACATGAAAAATTGTCTGATTAATGTGGGCTGAACTGCAGAGTCCCCTCTGATTCTGAAAATGGGGAGCCGAATGTCTCATTGTGAAAAAAGCCGTGGTGAGCAGGTGCGACCACCACTCTTATAGGCAGAGAACAGGACTGGAGTCACACAGGTTACTACCCCAAAATTCACAAGGAAATTATTGGCAATGTTGAAAGAAGGCGGACTCACAAGGAATCATACATTTATCACTTTTCCTGTGGATAAGATATAGATATATATTGCTTGCTATAAAACCCTTTAACTTTGTATAAATAGTAGTGGTTCCAATCAGTATTCTGAAAGGAAGGGGTACTTTGCACGCTGCGACATCGCTAGCCGATGCTGTGATGCCGAGCGCGATAGTACCCGCCCCCGTCACACATGCGATATCTTGTGATAGCTGCCGTAGCGAACATTATCGCTACGGCAGCTTCACACGGACTTACCTGCTCTGCGACGTCGCTCTGGCCGGTGACCCGCCTCCTTCCTAAGGGGGCGGGTCGTGTGGCGTCACAGCGACGTCACACGGCAGGCGGCCAATAGAAGCGGAGGGGCGGAGATGAGCGGGACGTAAACATCCCGCCCACCTCCTTCCTTCCGCATTGCTGGCGGGACGCAGGTAAGGAGATGTTCCTCGCTCCTGCGGCTTCACACACAGTGATGTGTGCTGCCGCAGGAACGAGGAACAACATCGCACCTATCGCTGCAGCGAAATTATGAAAATGACCGACACTACACAGATCACCGATTTTCGACGCTTTTGAGATCGTTTATCGGTGCTTCTAGGCTTTACACGTTGCGACGTCGTTACTGGCGCCGGATGTGCGTCACTTTCGATTTGACCCCGTTGAGATCGCAGTAGCGATGTCGCAACGTGCAAAGTACCCCTAAGTATAATCAGAAAAAGACCTATTGTTGAAATCAAGTTGTGTTCCAAGTATCTTTGTAAAAAGAAAAAAAAAATAGCAGTGTTTTTCTTTTCATATTACAATCTTTATTTAAGAAGAAAAGAAAAAAAATAGTACTCCTGCAATTTTTACAATGGCCACTAGGGCTTTTTTAGACTCATACTTCCTGTCACTCACGAAGAGTTTTCAGCTGTCTCCTTATCATCAAAGGCAGGATTACAATGACAGGGTACCCTGCCATACAAAGCTGATAACACAGGATCCCCCAATCCTAGTAGAGGATGTCCCAGCTTCCCCTCCCTTCAGCTGCACAAGCTCATTAGATACTTCAATAATAAAAATAGGTTCGGGATCTGACCATTATGTCTATGTACATGTGTTGTTTCCTGAAGCAATAAGGAGTTAAAGGGAACCTGTCACCAGATTTGGCGACTATAAGCTGCAGCCACCACCACTGAGCTTATATATAGTATTCCGAAATACTGTATATAAGAGCCCAGACCACGCTGCAGAATGTAAAAAACACTTTTATAAAATACCTGCAGGGTGATCCGGTTGAATGGGTGTCGCTGCTCTCCGCCTCCTCTATGATGTGATCTCAGTCCTCCATCTATCAAGCCCAGACCAGCGTTGCGCTCCTGTGCAGGCGCACTTTGGTCTGCCCTGCTGTGAGCAGATCAAAGTACCATAAGGCGCAGGCGAGAAGAAAAGTTAAGGATCGGCCGCGCATGCGCACTACAATACTTTCATCTGCCCTGAGCAGGGTAAATCAAAGTGCGCCTGCACAGGACCTCAATGCTTCCTAGCGTGTATGATGTAGGACATGTCATGTACATGGGCCTCAGAAGGAGGACGGCGATCGCTGCAGAGAGGAGGCGCCGGAGCAGAGAGCTGCAACACCAATCAGACCGGACCGGACCGCCCCTCTAGGCGAGTATTACAAAGGTGTTTTTTTTTACATTCTACAACGTGGCCTGGGCACTTATATACAGTACTCTGGAATGCTGTGTATAAGGGCTCACTGGTGGTGGCTGTGGCTTACAGTCCCCAAATCTGATGACAGGTTCCTTTAAAGGGGCTGTCTAATAATAATAATAATCTGTGACTGTTCTGTGCCATCAGAGATCTGTGCCAGGACCGGTAACTAGCAACTACCTACAAACCGACTAATTAAGGATCCCCAAATAGTAAAGATTACCATAAATAAAAGGGACCCATGAAGGCAAAGGACTAAGTGGATAATAAAATTACAAACTTTATTAAGATATATCAAAATTATTATTGTTTCTCATCATTTTTTTGATCTAAGGCCCCTTTCACACATCAGTTTTTTTACATCAGTCACAATCCGTCGAATTTTGAAAAAATCGTATCCAGCGACTGATGCTGCTGGATCAGTTTTTTTTCTCATTGACTTGTATTAGTGACGGATCCGAGAAAAATGTTTGTCCGTCGGACGGAGACAACGTCCACAGTAATTTTTTTTGTGTACGTTGAAAAAACGGACAGCAACGGATCCGTCGCTGTCCGTCGTTTGGTAGAATGGAAGCCTATGGGGGCAGGATCCGTCATCATCCGTCAAATGACGGAATCTGGCGACGGATTCCATTTTTTTTTACCTGAGCATGCTCCAAGTATTATTTAACCCCCTGCAAGTCTGATCCGTCAAAAAACAGAGCCGTCGTATCAGTTTTGCCACAATCTGAAACGGATTGTGACTGAGGGCAAAAAACTGATGTGTGAAAGGGGCCTTAATAAAGTTTGCAATTTTTTTTTCTATCATCTTGGTCCTTTGCCATCATGGGTTCCTTTTGTTTCTGGTAATCTTTACTATTTTGGGATCCTCAATTCTTCTATGAACATTTGTAGGCTTATATAATTAGCAACTACCTGTTAGGGGTACTTCTCACATAGCGAGATCGCTGCTGAGTCACGTTTTTGTGACGCAGCAGTGACCTCATTAGCGATCTCGCTGTGTGTGACACTAAGCAGCGATCTGGCCCCTGCTGCGAGATCGCTGCTTGTTACACACAGTGCTGGTTCATTTTTTTGACGTTGCTCTCCCGCTGTGAAGCACACATCGCTGTGTTTGACAGCGAGAGAGCAACAATCTGAATGTGCAGGGAGCAGGGAGCCGGCGTCTGGCAGCCTGCGGCAAGCTGTAACCAAGGTAAATATCGGGTAACCAAGCAAAGCCCTTTGCTTGGTTACCCGATATTTACCTTGGTTACTACAGTGTTTTTCCAAAAATAAGCCCTCCCCCAAAAATAAGCCCTAGCAGGGATTTTCAGCATTTTCGGAGAAAGGCTTAAATATAAGCCCTCCCCCGAAAATAAGCCCTAGTCCCGGATCAATAATGAAGTGTCCGTGCAGCTAAAAAAGATACAGATACTGCAGGACACTTCATTATACACAATGGCACCCGGCAATTACAATCACCCGACACTGAGCGGCAGGACCTGCAGTGATAACACACCCGCACACATCAGCTCACACACACACACACACACACACACACACACACACACACACACCCAATCAGCTCTCACACACACACACACCCACACACAGTCAGATCGCACACACAGTCAGATCGCACGCAGTGCAGTGCATGACGTGTGTGTGTCTGCAATCGGCTGTGTGTGTGTCTGCAATCGGCTGTGTGTGTGTCTGCAATCGGCTGTGTGTATCTGTGATGGCTGTGCGTGCCTGCAATCTGCTGTGTGTATCTGCGATTGGCTGTGTGTGTATCTGCGATCTGCTGTGTGTGTATCTGCGATCGGCTGTGTGTGTATCTGCGATCGGCTGTGTGTGTATCTGCGATCGGCTGTGTGTGCCTGCGATCGGCTGTGTGTGCCTGCGATCGGCTGTGTGTGCCTGCGATCGGCTGTGTGTGCCTGCGATCGGCTGTGTGTGCCTGCGATCGGCTGTGTGTGCCTGCGATCGGCTGTGTGTGCCTGCGATCGGCTGTGTGTGCCTGCGATCGGCTGTGTGTGCCTGCGATCGGTTGTGTGCGCCTGCGATCGGCTGTGTGTGCCTGCGATCGGCTGTGTATATCTGTGATCTGCTGTGTATATCTGTGATCTGCTGTGTGTCTGTGTGTGATCTGCTGTGTATATCTGTGATCTGCTGTGTGTCAGTGTGTCAGCTAGCAGCAGGGTAGGACGTGCAGCACCGACCGGAGATCACAGGAGGACCTGGGAACCACGCAGACGTCCTGGTCTGGTGAGTATGAGTCTCCTGGGAAGTGGGGGGGTCTGCTTTTGGGGGGGGGGGTAAACTTACCCCCAACCGTGTTTCTCCAAGAATAAGACCTCCTCCAAAAATAAGCCCTAGCGCTTTTTTGGGGGTCAAAAAAAAATATAAGACAGTGTCTTATTTTTGGAAAAAGACGGTAGCATCCGCCGCTTTCACGCTGTCAGTGCCGGCTCCCTGCTCCCTGCACACGTAGCCGGAGTACACATCGGGTAAATAAGCAAAGCGGTTTGCTTATTAACCCGATGTGTACTCTGGCTAGGAGTGCACGGTGCCAGAGCTAAGCGGTGTGCGCTGGTAACCAAAGTAAATATCGGGTAACCAAGCGCTTGGTTACTCGATATTTACCTTAGTTACCAAGCGCAGCATCGCTTCCACGCGTCGCTGCTGGCTGGGGGATGGTCACTGGTGAGATCTGCCTGATTGACAGCTCACCAGCGACCATGTAGCGACGCACCAGCGATCCTGACCAGGTTAGCTCGCTGGTGGGATCGCTGGAGCGTCGCTAAAGTGTGACGGTACCCTTAGTTGTTAGGCCCAAAGTGAAAAAAAAAAAAAAAGAAATAGTTATCTTTTATGCAGAATGTGACATTTAAATAAAAATAAATAAAAAAAATTGGCAAAAATTAAATAAAGAAAAAAAAATATACAATTTAACACACAAACGGATTTAAACAATAGGATATTTTCTGATAACACATTACCTTTAAGGACAATCGCTGTCAATCAATGGTACATGCAAACAATCAGTAGAGTGCACAATGGACCAGTGAACATATCAGTTACTGAGCCTTAAGCTGGGGTCACACTAAACGACAGCGACGTCGCTGTTATGTCACCATTTTCTGTGACGTAGCAGCGACCTTGTAAGTCGCTGTTATGATCGCTGCTTAGCTGTCAAACACAGCAGCCGAAGCAGTGATCATAACGACACGCGTCGCTGTGCTGCAACATGTGCAGAGAGCAGGGAGCCGCGCACACTGAGCACTGGCTCCCTGCTCTCCTAGCTACAGTACACATTGGGTTAATTACACGATGTGTACAGCAGCTACATGTGCAGAGAGCCGGAGCCGGCAGCACAGGCAGCATGAGAGCAGCGGAGGCTGGTAACGAAGGTAAATATCGGGTAACCACCTTGGTTACCCGATGTTTACCTTGGTTACAGCTTACCGCAGCTGCCAGATGCCGGCTCCTGCTCCCTGCTCGCTTCATTTCGTCGCTCTCTCGCTGTCACACACAGCGATGTGTGCGTCACAGCGGGAGAGCGACGACCAAAAAATGAAGCAGGACATTCAGCAACGAGCGGCGACCTCACAGCAGGGGCCAGCTCGTTGCTGGATGTCACACACAGCGACAGCGACGTCGCTGCAACGTCACAGAAAATGGTGACGTAGCAGCGACGTCGTTGTCGCTGTGTGTGACACCACCTTTAAAATCGCCCATATCATCAGTGCCTCTCCCTGTGTAGACAGGGGCTGAGCTGCAGACAATACAGACCCTCATACAGTTTATACCGTTGATCGCCGTTAGTATAGGGCTGTAAAGTGACCTTAAAACCAGACGTATTCAGAAATCAATTAGAGTCATTGTTTTTTTTCTTTATTTGCAAGAAATGACACCAATGTGAAGCCCTAACCCTGTAAGTGTAAGCTCCCTACCACTCTGTAAAAAGAACAAAAATGGAATAAAACAATAAAATTAAAGTGCAAAATAAAAATAGGAATAAATTTACTGAACGACAGAGAAAACATCCACTAATGTCAGAAATGGAAATATCAGAGAACTCGTCTCCGTCCAGAAATAATAGAGGCATGAAATATTTACATGGATAATACACAAGTAAATCCTCCGTCCGTCCTGCGAGGACACGGCGATTATAATACAGTCCTTACAGCTCCTCACACCGAGGTCTGCTTATAATTCTTTGTGTCCAGAACTTTCTTCCCGCACATGGCACAGATCCCTAGAAGAAAAATAACAATGGTGAAGGAGCGAAGATGTTGCAGTCACTTTACGTTGATTCACATTTATTCAGCGCATTAACCCCTTTGGAGATGCGGCCATTTATTATTTTTTACCTCTGCTTTTTCCAACAGCCACAACTTTGTATTTTTCCATTATTACAGCTTGGGTTTTTTTTTTTTGCGGGATAGGTTGTAGTTTTGAATGATACCATTCATTTTACCGTACTGAAAAGGGTAAAATAAAAGTTCCAAATAAAGTGGAATTGAAAAAAAACAACCCAAAAAAAACAGCAATTGGAGTTGTTGTTGTTGTTTTTTGGATTTTACTTTTGGGATGTTCATTTTGCAGTGAAAATAACCTGGTAAGTTTGTTTTAGGATAACAAATTTCTATATTTCTTTTACAATATATATACATTTTACACACACACACACACACACACACACACACACACACACACACACAATATATCTCGTAATCTAATATATAAATAAAGCTGTGTGTCTGTATGTCCGCTACAGGAATCTGCACCGTCGCATGTACAATCACAAAATTTTGCACAGACACCCCATGTGACTCAGGGAACATCATAGGCTATGTTTTGACAAGAAAATTTAACCCTGCGCTTTACAGTTACTCTCCAAAAAACATGCCTCCATTAAAGTGAATGGAGCTGCGAGCTACAGGCTATTAATAGGAGCGGTGATTGGTTGCTAAAGGAACAAAGGACATTCATAGTATAGGAAGCTTATGTGTGAGATAATAAGATGTCGGAGGAGAGAAGGATAGAGAGAGACAGAGATTGAGAGTCAGACAGAGAGAGAGAAAACCACACGGGGAAAGAGACAGACCGACACAGGGAGGGAGAGAAAGACAGACACAGAGACACAAAGATAGAGAGAGACAGAAACTAATACAAAGAGAGACATAGACACAGACAGACACACAGAGACAGACAAAGAAAGAGACAGAGAATGGGAGAGAGACAGAGAGACAGTTACTATCCCAGGCAAGGCGCGGGTACTACAGCTAGTGGAACTATAAAACTATAGAAATTTGGTATCATAAAACAACCCCAAAAAGAACAAATTGCTGGGTTTTTATATTATATATATATATATATATATATATAACAATCTGCAAAAATGTTTGGCTTCTGTTGGCAATATTCTGAGAGCCATAGTTAGTTTTTCAATCGCTAAAGTTGTATCAGGGCTCGGTTTACTTTTGCTATAAGATATGAAGTCTTTTTATAGTTACCGTTTTGGGGTCCATGCAAGTTTCTGATTTCTTTTTATTCCATTTTTTTGGGGATGTAACGTAACAACAACAAAAAAAAAAGTGAAACGCTATTCTGCCATTTTCATTATTTTTCTAGTTTTGGCATTAATTGAATGGGATATATTTATTTTTATATATATTTAAACAATTAAAAAAGCAGCAATACCAAATACATTCACTCAAGATTTTGCCGTGTGTGGTAGGGTAAAATAGTGTAATTTTAAACGTGTTCTTGGGTGTTAAATAACAGTATATATACAGGGTGTCCATCCATATCCTGTTCACCGCCATTAACTTGAGAACAGCAGCAGCTACAGGCATAGAAATGGCGTCTAGGTATAGTAAAGTAGCCATGCTCTATGCAATGAAACCACCTATAGCGCCACCTGGTGGAAAACAACGAAGTTAGCAAGGTTCCCAGACTGCTTGTAAATCTCTGGGAAAGCTGGGTTTCCACCAATCAAGGAATCAGACCACATTCAGACATGGCAGAATTGCTGCAGATCTGCGGCTCAGATTCCGCCCCATGCGAGAAGGCTTTTCACACCCACAAACACATGCAGCAGAAAAATACAATGTTGTGATACAGCCTGTCACCCAGCTTTCCCAAACTCCTAAATAGTAAATCTAATCTATCTCTAGCTTATTTATCAATGTGCACTGGGCAGATGTGACATTCAGGGTATCAGAAAAGCTGGGTGATAGCTCCTATCAGTGACAACTCAAAACAGAAATGAATAAAGATAAGGGTTGATTCAGATGTAAAATGCCTACAGGGCAGCTCAGCATTCACTGCAAGGCCATCCTTTACTTGAATGGGTGTCATCTAATAGTAAACTTTCCCAGTGGTGGCAACGAATGGCCCGAGCTCCGGGGATTTCAGCTGCTGCACCCTTGGAATTATTGTACTGCAGATCTATGGCTCTCTTTTCCTGTGCTTACCCTTCTTATAGGCACATCCTTGGCAATAGTGTGATCCTGGCTGGTGGACAGAACTTTTGCAGATACGACATATCGCAAAACGATTTTTTCCATATGGGTCAAACCTGAGACAAAGCAAAAAAAAAAACCATAAACATAGGAATATTTCAATAATAATTACCTGTAGGATTAGGAAATAACAGAAATAAACAAAGTATCAGAAAATCAACAGTAATAGCTGTGTGTATTTACATATGGATTGGGGTGTGCGAATGATGTGTTAATCTCGCGTATATACTTCTTCCATAAATACGTTAGCATCTGTGTTGAGTGAGCGTGCTTGCCATTGCTTGACACTTGATCAAGCAACGGGGAGCTCGGGTACTCACGGAGCTCAGCAGAGTATCACGGGTGCTTGGATGTGTTGTCCGTGAAACAACGACAACAAAGCACAAGTTTGCTTCACTGCATGATGTGTGCAGGCATCTCAGGGAGACTGGGACGGCCCCGGGGGCGGCTGACTGGGACGGCCCCGGGGGCGGCTGACTGGGACGGCCCCGGGGGCGGCTGACTGGGACGGCCCCGGGGGCGGCTGACTGGGACGGCCCCGGGGGCGGCTGACTGGGACGGCCCCGGGGGCGGCTGACTGGGACGGCCCCGGGGGCGGCTGACTGGGACGGCCCCGGGGGCGGCTGACTGGGACGGCCCCGGGGGCGGCTGACTGGGACGGCCCCGGGGGCGGCTGACTGGGACGGCCCCGGGGGCGGCTGACTGGGACGGCCCCGGGGGCGGCTGACTGGGACGGCCCCGGGGGCGGCTGACTGGGACGGCCCCGGGGGCGGCTGACTGGGACGGCCCCGGGGGCGGCTGACTGGGACGGCCCCGGGGGCGGCTGACTGGGACGGCCCCGGGGGCGGCTGACTGGGACGGCCCCGGGGGCGGCTGACTGGGACGGCCCCGGGGGCGGCTGACTGGGACGGCCCCGGGGGCGGCTGACTGGGACGGCCCCGGGGGCGGCTGACTGGGACGGCCCCGGGGGCGGCTGACTGGGACGGCCCCGGGGGCGGCTGACTGGGACGGCCCCGGGGGCGGCTGACTGGGACGGCCCCGGGGGCGGCTGACTGGGACGGCCCCGGGGGCGGCTGACTGGGACGGCCCCGGGGGCGGCTGACTGGGACGGCCCCGGGGGCGGCTGACTGGGACGGCCCCGGGGGCGGCTGACTGGGACGGCCCCGGGGGCGGCTGACTGGGACGGCCCCGGGGGCGGCTGACTGGGACGGCCCCGGGGGCGGCTGACTGGGACGGCCCCGGGGGCGGCTGACTGGGACGGCCCCGGGGGCGGCTGACTGGGACGGCCCCGGGGGCGGCTGACTGGGACGGCCCCGGGGGCGGCTGACTGGGACGGCCCCGGGGGCGGCTGACTGGGACGGCCCCGGGGGCGGCTGACTGGGACGGCCCCGGGGGCGGCTGACTGGGACGGCCCCGGGGGCGGCTGACTGGGACGGCCCCGGGGGCGGCTGACTGGGACGGCCCCGGGGGCGGCTGACTGGGACGGCCCCGGGGGCGGCTGACTGGGACGGCCCCGGGGGCGGCTGACTGGGACGGCCCCGGGGGCGGCTGACTGGGACGGCCCCGGGGGCGGCTGACTGGGACGGCCCCGGGGGCGGCTGACTGGGACGGCCCCGGGGGCGGCTGACTGGGACGGCCCCGGGGGCGGCTGACTGGGACGGCCCCGGGGGCGGCTGACTGGGACGGCCCCGGGGGCGGCTGACTGGGACGGCCCCGGGGGCGGCTGACTGGGACGGCCCCGGGGGCGGCTGACTGGGACGGCCCCGGGGGCGGCTGACTGGGACGGCCCCGGGGGCGGCTGACTGGGACGGCCCCGGGGGCGGCTGACTGGGACGGCCCCGGGGGCGGCTGACTGGGACGGCCCCGGGGGCGGCTGACTGGGACGGCCCCGGGGGCGGCTGACTGGGACGGCCCCGGGGGCGGCTGACTGGGACGGCCCCGGGGGCGGCTGACTGGGACGGCCCCGGGGGCGGCTGACTGGGACGGCCCCGGGGGCGGCTGACTGGGACGGCCCCGGGGGCGGCTGACTGGGACGGCCCCGGGGGCGGCTGACTGGGACGGCCCCGGGGGCGGCTGACTGGGACGGCCCCGGGGGCGGCTGACTGGGACGGCCCCGGGGGCGGCTGACTGGGACGGCCCCGGGGGCGGCTGACTGGGACGGCCCCGGGGGCGGCTGACTGGCTGCAGTGATCACATGAAGATAGGAGACTGGCAAGGGACACAGTATGAAGTGTGGAGGAGCAGTGCTGGTACAGGAGATGAGTATTGGGGATTGGGGGTTTTTTATGTCTTACACGGGCAAGCTGCAGTGTATGACATTGAGGAAAATATACATCATCACTTTATTATTATTACTCCATTATCTTTCCAAAGAAGGTGACCGAAATATTAAAGATCTTATCCATCTTACAAAAAAAAATGTTTTCTTAAGGCAGGAAATGTTACAAGATAATACATGCTAATCATTTCTAACCCCAGCGCAGGCCTCTCCGGTGGTCTCTTCAGAGACGGAATCAATGATATCCCACTCTTCACCCCAACTGCTGGGGCATGTGATTGGCTGCAGTGGTCGGGAGTAGCATTGCATCCTTTCCTGGCAGAGAGCACCGAAGAGGCCTGCGCTGGAGCGAATGGGAGCTACAGACGGTAGATATTTTATTATGATATAACAATTCTTGACTTTTGGGGAAATAAAATAAATAAAATTGTCAGATGGCCCCTTTAAATTGTCAGTGACAGATCTGACATTTCTTGTTCCTGCTCGATCGCTAAACAGTCCTAATTTCATGTAAATCAATGGCGGGATTGTCTTTTCTCCAGGCTGCAAATAGCAGTAACCTTTATCAGAAAATTTCCCGGCTGACAAATTACTTTGTGTTTCCATGGTCACATCTCAGCAAGAACTTCCCTGAACACCCCCTGAACACCGCGCCGTACTGCGGTTTTATGTTCAGCACACATATTTCTACTACATTGTAGTTTAGGAATCTGCAGTTGTTGTATAACTACAACTCCCAGCATGCCCTGACATCCTGCGGCATGCTGAAAGTTGTAGTGCTGCAGGTCTCTGATGCGTGGCGGAGAGACCCCAAGAATGAAGCGGTGCCGCTGCAGCGCTCCCGACCGCCGGGTTGGGAACAGTAACCGGCCACATTCACCGGAATGGAGCGGTGCTGCGATTCTGTCCTGACAGCCGGGGATTCGGCGCAGTATTACACCAGTCTAGGAGCAGGAAGGGGGGCGGGGGTAGGTTTTGAATGACAGCACTCATTTCAAACGCTTTTTATTTTAATATTTTTTTATTATTTTTGGGAAATGCAGAGACAAGAAAAACTAATTCTGGCATTTGGAGTTTTCTTTATTTCCTTTTTCGATACTGAAGGGCACTTTACACGCAGCGATATCACTAGCGTGCGTACCCGTCCCCGTCGGTTGTGCGTCACGGGCAAATTGCTGCCCGTGGCGCACAACATCGCTAGGACCCGTCACACATACTTACCTGCCTAGCGACGTCGCTCTGGCCGGCAAACCGCCTCCTTTCTAAAAGGGCGGTGCGAGAGGCGTCACAGCGACGTCACTAAGCGGCCGCCCAATAGAAGCGGAGCGGCGGAGATGAGCGGGACGTAACATCCCGCCCTCCTCCTTCCTTCCTCATTGCGGGCGGCCGAAGGTACGGTGATGTTCCTTGTTCCTGCGGTGTCACACGTAGTGATGTGTGCTGCAACAGGAACGACGAACAACCTGCGTCCTGCAACAGCAACGATAATCGGGAAAGGAACGACGTGTCAACGATCAATGGTTAGGTAAGTAATTTTGTTCGTTAACGGTCGTTCCTGCGTTTCACACGCAACATCGCTAACGAGGCCGGATGTGCGTCACGAATTCCGTGACCCTAACGACATCTCGTTAGCGATGTTGTTGCGTGTAAAGCAGCCTTTATGGTATTGTTTCAATAATTTTATATTTTGACACAAGGATACCAAGTATGGTTTTCGTTTTTTACATTTTTTTTTCCATTTGTCTTTAATGGTGGGGAAAGAAAGGGAGGATGGGATTCTATATTTTTTTAATGCATTTTTTGTCTTTTATTTTTTATTCTCTTAGAACCTTTGATTTTTTAAACTATATACTGCCATTTCATAGCATTGCAGTATATAGGTCTATTGAACTAAGCCTGTAGCTGAGGTTCACTGGAGGACCAAGATGGCAGCATCAGAAGCTTTCAGTAGGCTCTGGCCGCCATCGTAACCAATGGGTTCCTCACAATCGTGCTGCGAGGAGCTGGTGGAAGTCTGTGACCGGACGCACTGGCACTGAGATTGAGTGGCAGTTAAGTGGTTAAACTACAGCTATCAGAGAAAACTCCAGTTGCTGCAGTTCAGGGTGGATAAAAATCAATGTTTTTTTTAAAAAAAAAAAAAAAAAAAAAAAAAAAAAAAAAAAAAAAAAAAAAAAAAAAAATCGGATTTTTTTGATTTAAAATCGGATTTTTTTCAATAAACTGCTTTTTGGAGGAAAATATTTTACCATCCAAAGGTTCTTCCATCATGAGATAAAGCTGAGTTGTTTAACTCAGTAGAATAAAGGCTGTATATGTGTAACATTCACAATGCCATGCTCTTCCAGAGGTTTCTGTAGGATTAGTGGGCAGTTTCTCTCTTATATTATCACAGACGCTGAGTGAACACTTAAAAACAGAACTACACATGGACGGAATTAAATTACAAGCAGTAAACAAACAAATGGGACAAGCACTGACTCCAGCTCATTTTTTGGCAAATATTGTCAATATCCAATATCAGGGTCAAAACTAGAGTTGAGCGCGGTTCGCGGTTCGAGGTTCGAGTGATTTTGGGGCCTGTTCTAGATCGAACTAGAACTCGAGCTTTTTGCAAAAGCTCGATAGTTCTAGAAACGTTCGATAATGGTTCTAGCAGCAAAAAACCAGCTAATTCCTAGCTGGCTTTCCGCTGTAATAGTGTAAGTCACTCTGTGACTCACACTATTATGACATTTCAGTGTATAGTGTGCGTGAACAGCGCATTCAGATCACTGCTGTTTGTATAATGGCGATCGCCATTTTTTTTTTTTTTCCTTGTCTTCCTTCCCTAAGCGCGCGCGTCTTGTGGGGCGGGCCAGCATGTCAGCCAATCCCAGACAAACACACAGCTAAGTGGACTTTTAGCCAGAGAAGCAACAGCATGTGTGATAGGATGTCCATGTCATATGTCCCTGCATTATAAAACCGGACATTTTCCTCCAGCACGCCATTATCTCTTCTGCGTCCTTGGTGTCAGACATCACTGGCGCAGCTCTGTCCTGAGTCCTATCGCTGATACTGCTGTATGCGCTCCATACACAGCGCTGGACAGCATAGGGAAAGCACTATCAGTCCTTTTAAGGGCTCGTACCGGCAGGGTCAGAGCCATAGGTGACAGGTCCTGAAAACAGCGACAGCGTCTGTGTAGCTAAGGTCATGGATTTCGTCGCTGTATTTCCCCATTAGGAGGGAATAGAAAGGCAGGCTTCCATTCCTCTACCCAGAGCCCCACAACCCTGGCACTGTACCCTCCTGTCCTCTGCACACTCCAACTCATTATAACTAAGCCATTATACTAGCAAACACTCAGTGTACCTAGTGGCATCCTAAACGTGGCTATTGGACTTTTGTCTAGTCCCACTAGTGCAAAGACATTTGCAGCACCTCTACCTGCATTGCACACTCCAACTCATAGTTACTAATCCATTATACTAGCAATTTATGCTGCCAGTTTAAGGGCCGTAGTTGCATTGTCAGGGATATTTATTCTTTATTATTCTGCTGTTAATAAAGATAGACCACCGCTGCAATCTACACCACCTCTCAATTTTTACTACCACATTTTCAGTGCACAATCTTGTCGCAATCAACATGAGTGGCAAAATGACAGATGCTGGTGGAAAGGGGAAGAGGCGTGGTGGAAAAGGAAAAAAAGGGTTTGTCCGTGGGGAAGGTGGCAAAGCTCCATTAACATCTGCTGAAGAGAGACCATCTACCAGCAAAAGTAAGATGTCTACTACTTACCGTGGACAATCCGATGTGCTCCCTTTTTTACGGACACGAACAACAGGAACAAAGGTAGATGATGGCCAAAAAAGGAAAATGCTTGAATGGATCTCAAGTGGTCCAACAAATGCCCTCTCAGCCACTTCAAGTACCGCATCCAAAAAACAGCAGTCCTCTGAGTTGTCATCCCAATCAAACTTGCTTTCTCCCAGCTCTGAAGTCTCCATCAGCCCTGCACAGTATGGTGGAACTGAGATGGCTGAGTCTGCAGAGCTGTTCAGTCACACTATAGCCTGGGAATCAGAGGTGTGCTCCCAAGCTACAGTGAGTACAGACCAGGAAATGGTCTGCAGTGATGCCCAGAACCTTTGTGACTCTGATTCAGGCCGTGAGGACCAAGTTTCTGAGCATAATGTTGACCCTTTGTCACAAACTGTAACACCTGTGGTTATAGACAATGAGGAACATACTGATGAAGATGAGACGCAGATACCAGATTGGGATGACAACTTAAATATTCGGTCAGGGCAAGAAGAGGCTCGGTCTGAGGGGGAGGGGAGTGCAAACACAACAATTGATGATGAAGTTCTAGATCCCACCTACTGTCAACCCACAGTCAGGCACTCGAGGAGGTCAACAGAGGTGGTGGAGGAGGATGCAACTGATGACGAAGTTACCTTGCGCCTTCCTGGACAGAGTCGGAGTACTGGTAGCACGTCTACAACTGCATCCTCAGCCACCACTCTGCCTCTGAGCACTAGTCGGGGTGGATCAACAGGTCGCATGCCCTCTAAGCCTTGCCTAGCCTGGTCCTTTTTTGACATAGCAAAAGATCGCCCAAATTATGTGATCTGTAAAATTTGTCATGGTTCTATTAGTAGAGGTCAAAACCTCAGCAGTTTGACAACTTCTTCCATGAATCGTCACATGAATAAATATCATATGTCCCGGTGGGAAGCTCACCTTGCTGCAATGCGGCCTAGCGGAGCGAACCATCCACCGCCTGCCCCTTCCAGTGCATCCGCGCGCTCTTCATCTTCTAGGACTGTGGGGACAGCTGTCACACCTGTTTTTCCACGCACAACTTCCACCACTGTAACCGCAACAGGCACTTTGCTTGGTAGGTCGTCAGTTGGTTTGGAAGGGGAAACAAGTGAGTGTGTACAGCTCTCTCAGACATCGATAGCACCAACGTTGGATGAAGGCAACATCATGTCTCCGCCTGCACTTTCCTCACAAACCTGCATTTTTCCAGGGACACCCTACTCAACACCGTCTACACACAGCAGCCAGATCTCTGTCCCTCAGATGTGGTCAAATAAAAGGCCACTTCCTGAGACCCATGACAAAGCTAAGAGGTTGACTCTATCCCTCTGTAAGCTCTTGGCTACCGAAATGCTGCCTTTCTGCCTGGTGGACACACAGGATTTTAGAGACCTTATGTCTGTCGCTGTGCCCCAGTACCAGATGCCTAGTCGCCACTACTTCTCTAAGAAAGGTGTGCCCGCGCTACACCAGCATGTCGCACACAACATCACCGCTTCCTTGAGAAACTCTGTGTGTGAACGGGTGCATTTCACCACCGATACTTGGACCAGTAAGCATGGACAGGGACGTTACATGTCGCTGACTGGGCACTGGGTAACTATGGTTATAGATGGTGAAGGGTCTGCTGCACAAGTCTTGCCGTCCCCACGACTTGTGTGTCAATCCTCTGTCTGTCCAAGTTCCGCCACTGCTTTTGCCTCAAGCACCTCATCTGGGTCCTCCACCTCCGCCCCAAGCCTGCCTGGTCAGGCCACCAGCGTTCTCACTGCGCAGAAGGAATCACGCATGCCTCATTACTATGCTGGCAGCAGAGAGCAACGGCATCAGGCGGTCTTTAGCTTGACATGTCTTGGGAATAAGAGTCACACAGCTGAGGAGTTGTGGTCAGCTCTGCGGTCCGAGTTTAATAAATGGTTGTCTCCGCTCAACCTGCAGCCTGGTAAGGCCATGTGCGACAATGCTGCAAACCTGGGTGCGGCCCTTCGCCTGGGCAAGGTGACACACGTGCCTTGTATGGCTCACGTGTTGAACCTTGTTGTCCAGCAATTTTTAACACACTATCCCGGCCTAGATGGCCTTCTGAACAGGGCACGAAAACTGTCTGCTCACTTCCGCCGTTCAAGCGCCGCAGCTGAGCGACTTGCATCGCTCCAGAAGTCTTTCGGCCTGCCGGTTCATCGCCTGAAATGCGATGTGGCGACACGCTGGAATTCAACTCTCCACGTTACAGCAACTGTGGCAGCACCGCCGAGCCCTGGTGCAATACGTCATGACGTATAGCCTGGGCCAACGAGATGCAGAGGTGGGGCAGATCACCCTGATGGAGTGGTCTCAGATCAAGGACCTATGCACCCTTCTGCACAGTTTCGACATGGCGACGAATATGTTTAGCGCTGACAATGCCATTATCAGCATGACAATTCCAGTCATTTACATGCTGGAGCACACGCTAAACACTATTCGGAGTCAGGGGGTGGGACAACAGGAAGGGGAGGAACTACAGGAGGATTCATATGCGCAAGGGACAACAACATCACCAAGGTCCAGACGTTCATCATCACCAACGCGGCAGGCATGGGACCATGGGGGACAGGGATCAACAAGGGCGCATGGTAGCAGGCTAAATGTTGAGGAAGGTGCAGGACAACATGAAGAAATGGAGGACGAACTGTCCATGGACATGGAAGACTCAGCGGATGAGGGAGACCTTGGTCAAATTTCTGTTGAAAGAGGTTGGGGGGAGATGTCAGAGGAAGAAAGAACGGTTATCACCTCTATGCCACAAACACAGCGTGGACTTGGTCCGCATGGCTGCGCAAGACAGATGAGCGCCTTCTTGTTGCACTACCTCCAACATGACCCTCGTATTGTCAAAATTAGAAGTGATGATGACTACTGGATTGCCACACTATTAGATCCCCGGTACAAGTCCAAATTTTGTGACATAATTCCAGCCATAGAAAGGGACGCACGTATGCAGGAGTATCAGCAGAAGCTGTTACTCGATCTTAGCTCGGCTTTTCCACCAAACAACCGTGCAGGTGCAGGAAGTGATTCTCCCAGTTGTAACTTGACAAACATGGGACGGTCTCGTCATCTTCAACAGTCTACCCGTACCAGTAGGACCGTATCTGGTGCTGGTAACAGCAATTTTATGGAATCTTTTCATAATTTTTTTAGACCCTCCTTTGCAAGGCCACCAGAGACAACAAGTCTGACACATAGTCAACGGCTGGAGAGGATGATACAGGAGTATCTCCAAATGAACATCGATGCCATGACTTTGCAAATGGAGCCTTGCTCATTTTGGGCTTCAAATCTAGAAAAATGGCCAGAGCTCTCCACTTACGCCTTGGAGATTTTGTCGTGTCCAGCTGCCAGCGTTGTCTCTGAACGTGTCTTCAGTGCTGCTGGGTGTGTGCTGACAGATAAGCGCACGCGTCTGTCCAGTGACAATGTGGACAGACTGACGTTCATCAAAATGAACAAGTCATGGATCCAGAAGGAATTTACTACCCCTGTGTCATCCTGGGGAGAGTAAATGCTTGTGGATTTGGAATGTGCTTGATGCAAATCAAAACATCCTGTTTGCAACTAGGGCACAAGTGCTGCCACTGAAAGGGGTGGGTGTGTGTGGGGCCCAATTTTTGGAAAAAAGGGAGACTCCGCTTGGAGTAACCCTTGCTTGCTGTGTTTTTTAAAAGGAGCCAAGATGAACAGAGCTGGGATCAGGAAAGACTTTGCTACCTACCCCGGTGTCATCCTGGGGACGGTTAAGTATGGCGTATTTTTGAATGTGCTTGATGCAAATCTAGCTGTGAAGTGTAAAACTGGGGCACAAGTGCTGCCACTGAAGGGGTGGGTGTGTGTGGGGCCCAATTTTTGGAAAAAAGGGAGACTCCGCTTGGAGTAACCCTTGCTTGCTGTGTTTTTTAAAAGGAGCCAAGATGAACAGAGCTGGGATCAGGAAAGACTTTGCTACCTACCCCGGTGTCATCCTGGGGACGGTTAAGTATGGCGTATTTTTGAATGTGCTTGATGCAAATCTAGCTGTGAAGTGTAAAACTGGGGCACAAGTGCTGCCACTGAAGGGGTGGGTGTGTGGGGCCCAATTTTTGGAAAAAAGGGAGACTCCGCTTGGAGTAACCCTTGCTTGCTGTGTTTTTAAAAATGATCCTAGATGAACAGATCTGGGATCAGGAAAGACTTTGCTACCTAACCCGGGGTCATCCTAGAAACGGTTAAGTATGGCGTATTTTTGAATGTGCTTGATGCAAATCTACCTGTGAAGTGTACAACTGGGGCACAAGTGCTGCCACTGAAGGGGTGAGTGTCTGTGTGGCCCAATTTTTGGAAAAAAGGGAGACTCCGCTTGGAGTCACCTTGCGGTGTTTTACATGATTTTAGAAGGGCGTGCCATGCCTATATCTGTGTCTCCTCCTCTTTTTCCTTGTCCAGCTCTTTTGTTTTCGCATGAGTACATGTCCTTGTCACTTTCCCATGTGTTTGTGTTGTGAGTTGTTTGTCACCTTTTGGACACCTTTGAGGGTGTTTTCATGTGTTTGTGATTGCCTGCCATTGTTTCCTATGCGGTTCGAGTTCGGTTCGTCGAACGTTCGACGAACCGAACTCGAACGGGGCCTCCGTTCGGCGAACAGACCTCGAGCCGAACCGGGACCGGTTCGCTCATCTCTAGTCAAAACCTAAGTGCTGAGGAAAAGGAGTTAGCTATGACATGGGTATCCAGCAATCATCCATCTTTAATGCCAACTATAATAAACTTCAGAGCTAAGGGGGAACCATTCAAGAAATATATGTTTGCTGAAGATATTTTAAGGAAGGTCACACCAGTAAACTGGTGGAAGTCACTTAAGCGCTTGGATTTAGAGACTGTTCAAGTAATGATTTCACTTTTAACAGCAGTAGCTTCTTCTGCAGGCGTTGAAAGAATATTCTCTTCCTTTGGACTCATTCATTCTAAATTGAGAAATCGGTTGGGACCCAATAAAGCAGGAAAGCTTGTTTTTCTTTTCCAGATTATGAATAGGAACAAAGAAGAAGATGATGATGATGATGAAGATGACGACAAATGAGCTACAGAGGACAGCAGGGACAGTAGTATTTAAGTTTTTTATGTGTCGGCTGGGCTGACAGTCTAAGTTTCTTAAAATATATATATATTTTGTTTAGCCAAATTAGTTAACAAACATGGATGTTTGTTTAAGCAAATAACTTATGCTGTAATGTTGTTATTGTTTCAGTTGAATAAATCTATTTAAATTGTTATTAAGGTCAGGATTATTTTTCTCCTTCCGAAGTACAACAGAACAGTGGTGTCCAAATATGAATGATTAACCCATTAAACTGGGGAGAAAAAAGTAATATAAAAAGTGATTCTAAAAATCTTCATCTACTTGCATGTTAAAGTAGCAAGAACTAGTTTAGGTAGAAACTTTGATTTAAATCACTGATTTAAATCAAGCCTTATTGACTAGGGATTTAAATCGTGATTATTATCAGTTAGATTTAAATCAAATCCACCCTGCTGCAGTTACACATATGCAAGTAATTTGCCTGGTATGAAGCAGGCTCGGCTCCTGAGACCGCTTCATACATTCACGTCATAAGTCATTAAGGCGTTAACAGGGTTATCCAATGCTATCCAGAGCCGCTCACTGTGCCGATGACACCACAACCTCACACTTGGTCACGTATTTGGGGTCATAACGTCATTGGTACTGCTCACCTGTGATGCAGAAGTGAGCGGCTTTGGATAGCACCGGGTAATGCCTTTTAGTGTCTTTTAATGACGACTTTGCTTCTAAATTCTGGCCAAAAATCCTGGCCTATGAAACACAGGGAATCCAGCAGTAGGCTCTTGCACTAGCCTGCAGACTGTGAGCCCTCACAGGCAGGGTTCTCCCTCCTCCTGTAGACTGTGAGCCCTCGCGGGCAGGGTCCTCTCTCCTTCTGTAGACTGTGAGCCCTCGCGGGCAGGGTCCTCTCTCCACCTGTAGACTGTGAGCCCTCGCGGGCAGGGTCCTCTCTCCTCCTGTAGACTGTGAGCCCTCGCGGGCAGGGTCCTCTCTCCTCCTGTAGACTGTGAGCCCTCGCGGGCAGGGTCCTCTCTCCTCCTGTAGACTGTGAGCCCTCGCGGGCAGGGTCCTCTCTCCTCCTGTAGACTGTGAGCCCTCGCGGGCAGGGTCCTCTCTCCTCCTGTAGACTGTGAGCCCTCGCGGGCAGGGTCCTCTCTCCTCCTGTAGACTGTGAGCCCTCGCGGGCAGGGTCCTCTCTCCTCCTGTAGACTGTGAGCCCTCGCGGGCAGGGTCCTCTCTCCTCCTGTAGACTGTGAGCCCTCGCGGGCAGGGTCCTCTCTCCTCCTGTAGACTGTGAGCCCTCGCGGGCAGGGTCCTCTCTCCTCCTGTAGACTGTGAGCCCTCGCGGGCAGGGTCCTCTCTCCTCCTGTAGACTGTGAGCCCTCGCAAGCAGGGTCCTCTCTCCTCCTGTAGACTGTGAGCCCTCGCAAGCAGGGTCCTCTCTCCTCCTGTAGACTGTGAGCCCTCGCGGGCAGGGTCCTCCCTCCTCCTGTAGACTGTGAGCCCTCGCGGGTAGGGTCCTCCCTCCTCCTGTACTAGTCTGTACCTTGTATTGTTTATGATTATTGTACTTGTCTCTATTATGTGTACCCCTTTTCACATGTAAAGCTCCATGGAATAAATAGCGCTATAATAAATAATAATAATAAGTACGGTCATGCCTCCGCAATGACAAACACTGAGGTGCTCTATCCAGTATAAACCCTAAATTTAAAGATATCCGCCATCAGGTATAACATATTAACCCTCTAAGGACCTGAGCATTTTTCATTTTTGCACTTCTGTTTTTTTACTCCCCGTTTTCCAAGAGCCATAACTTTTTCATTTTTCCATTGACATAGCCATATGAGGACTTGTTATTCGCGGGATGAATTGTAGTTCTGACCATTCATTTTAATATAAAACTGTACTGGGAAGCAGGAAGAACTCCAAGCAGGGTAAACTGGTAAAACAAAAACCATTTCCACCATTACTTTTTGAGTCTTGTCTTTATGGTGTTTATTATATGTTAAAAATGGCAACTGATAGAATGATTCCTCAGGTCAGTACAATTGTACGGATACCAAAATATTAAAGATTTATATTATAATAAATTATAAATAAAAAATTTTATGGTTAAAAAAATATAAATAAAAAAATACAATTTTGTCTGACGCCATATTTTGAGACCCTCCACTTTATTATTTCTCTGTGAAGCTGTGGGGGCTTGTTTTATTACTGCTGAGCTCCTCTTCATATTGATACCATTTTGGGGTTAGCTGTTTATTCTAATTTTTAGGGAAGACTGGTGACACAAAAATGACAATTTTGATGTTATGATTTTTTTTGCCATTTAACATACAGTTTAATTTTACACTTTGATTGACTTTTGTGGACCAACGATAGCAATGTTTTTTTTTCTTCCTTTCTTTATAATTTCCTTATTCTAATATTGCAGTATATTGTGTAATTCTAGTTCTTCTATGAAGACCGGCCTCTGGCTGAGCTTCATAGGAGGACTAAGATGGGGAAGCCAAGAAGCCTTTAGCCCAACCCCCGACTACTTTGGTAACTCATCAGCTCACTGTGATCGAGCTACGAGTGGGGTCACAGTGAGCCGGAATTTTTATAAACCGGCAAACATGACAATTTAAAGGGAACCGGTCACCAGACTTGGCGACCTAAATGCCGGCTAGTGTGGATGGCGTAGGATGCGTCATGCACACAGGCTTCAGATGAAGGAGGACAAAGATGGCCGAAAGAGGAGGCACCAGTACCGGAGAACGGAGACACCCATCCGACCAGTCTGCACCGCACCGACCCTTAGGTGAGTATTATAAAGTGATTTTTACGTTCTACACAGCGGCCTGGGCTCTTATATACAGTATGGAACGCTGTATATAAGAGCCCACTGGTGGTGGCTGCAGCTTATAGTCACCAAATCTGGTGACAAGTTCCCTTTAAAGGCTGCTGTCAGTGATTGACGGCAACATTTCAAATGATTAACAAAAGCGATTGGAGCGGCTATGTAACACAGCCGGCATCTGCCACAGCGACATGTAAAGACAATGTACATTATAGGTCATTAAGGGACAAATTTATCACCACCATTAATTTAAGATGATTGTGGTCCGACTTTTCCCTAAATAACTGTATTGCAAGGTGGGCGAACGGTGTAGGTGCTGTGTGTGTGATAACTGTATGTACACCTCCAGCTCTAGATCAGGAGTCAGTATCTGAGGGGTTAATACAATAATGCCTACAAAGCAATTGTGCATGTAAAGTGCAGTATCACAGAGGAATATAGTACAGGGCACAGTGAGAACACATTGTACAGCACTCACCTCGTCTTTTTTGACGTTAGAGCTTTGTTTTCATTTAGCTTTCGGCCTCCGCTTTCTGAAAGGTAAAAGGTAAATTATAATGTTCATACGTCCTTAAAAAAAAATAAAAATACTAATGCAAAGAAATCACAAAACGTCCTATGTACATTATGTAACTGAAGCCTAAAAAGCTCTTATTATGGAGCATTGCACCAAAGGTGTGACCGGAGGAGAGGATATTCTGCACACATTATTTTATTGTTTTTTTGTTGTGGGTTTTTTTCAGCCTCCAAACTAACTTTCCACCAGAAGATCGTACCCGGGGCAGATATTAAAACTGCAGGTCGTGTGTCCAGGCTGCCCTCCATTTACACGGATATTCATATTAGGCAACCATATAGACGATACACAACACACACACACACACACACACACACACACACACACACACACACACACAATACAAACATTCACACAAGCATATATAAGGTATGCAGGACACATTTTCAGTTCATTTATATATACTTTTAACAGTTAGAACTGATTTTTATGTAAGCTTCAATATATGAGGCTTTATTTTAGTGGGACAAATGCTATTTTGCCAACCACATCTGTAAGAGTTATGTTTGTGTTAACTTTTCTGTGGGTTTAATGGAAAGAGGAGAGGAAAGGAAAAAGTGGGGAAAGAGGGAGAAAGGGGGGTGAAGGGGGGGAGGAAAGGAAAAAAGGAAAAAAAGGAAAAAGGAAAAGGAAAAATTAAAAAAGGAAAAAAAGGAAAAAGAAAAAGGAAAAAAGAAAAAGGAAAAAAGAAAAAGGAAAAAAGAAAAAGGAAAAAAGAAAAAGGAAAAAAGAAAAAGGAAAAAAGAAAAAGGAAAAAAGAAAAAGGAAAAAAGAAAAAGGAAAAAAGAAAAAGGAAAAAAGAAAAAGGAAAAGGAAAAAAGAAAAAGGAAAAAAGAAAGAGGAAAAAAGAAAAAGGAAAAAAGAAAAAGGAAAAAAGAAAAAGGAAAAGGAAAAAAGAAAAAGGAAAAAAGAAAAAGGAAAAAAGAAAAAGGAAAAAAGAAAAAGGAAAAAAGAAAAAAAAAAAATCACACTGTTATTTACGCCATTTACTGATGAACAAATATCAGTTTTAATTACTGGCTTGTAAAATTTATTTTTTTCAAAAGTGCATAAAAAAGCCGACTATAGTAATGTTTTTTTATTATACGTAAGTAATTTTTCTGAAAAAAAACTTCTATTTTAATTTTACCCTTAATACTTAACTTTAAATTTAATTTTATTTTACCCTTAATATACAGGAATAGAGCGATGTACTGGTATATAGTTATATATGTTTTTATGTTCCAGCACAATATGTCTATAAAGAAGAAAAATGCCTATATACAGTTAATCCTCCTATACCCAGCAGTGCAGCCTGTGGCTTCATTAATAGGGATGATCGAATACTTCAATTATTCGGCTTTGCAAATATTTTTCCGAATACCTCGCCTCTATTCGACTATTCGCGAATATCTGATGCGCAATGTAAGTCTATGGGAAACCCGAATAACAACTATTCTGAACTATTCGGGCTTCCCATAGACTTAAGCGGGCTTTACACGCTGCGACATCGCTAATGCGGAGTCGTTGGGGTCACGGAATTCGTGACGCACATCCGGCCGCATTAGCGATGCCGTTGCGTGTGACACCGATAAGCGATTTTGCATCGTTGCAAAAACGTGCAAAATCGCTAATCGGCGACATGGGGGTCCATTCTCAAATCTCGTTACTGCAGCAGTAACGAGGTTGTTCCTCGTTCCTGCGGCAGCACACATCGCTGCGTGTGAAGCCGCAGGAACGAGGAAGCTCCCCTTACCTGCCTCCCGGCCGTTATGCGGAAGGAAGGAGGTGGGCGGGATGTTACGTCCCGCTCAGCTCCGCCCCTCCGCTGCTATTGGGCGGCGGTTCAGTGACGACGCTGTGACGACGCACGGACCGCCCCCTTAGAAAGGAGGCGGTTCGCCCGTCAAAGCGACGTCGCCGGATAGGTATGTATGTGTGACGGCTGTTGTGCGACACGGGCAGCGATTTGCCCGTGTCGCGCAACAGATGGGGGCGGGTACCCACACTAGCGATATCGGGACCGATATCGCAGTATGTAAAGTAGCCTTTAGGGTACCGTCACACTTTAGCGACGCAGCAGCAATCCCACCAGCGATCTGACCTGGTCAGGATTGCTGCTGCATCGCTACATGGTTGCTGGTGAGCTGTCAAACAGGCAGATCTCACCAGCGACCAGCCCCCAGCCAGCAGCGACGTGCAAGCAACGCTGCGCTTGCACGGAGCCGGCGTCTGGAAGCTGCGGACACTGGTAACTAAGGTAAACATCGGGTATGGTTACCTGATGTTTACCTTAGTTACCAGCGCACACCGCTTAGCGTGTGCAGGGAGCAGGAGCCGGCACTGGCAGCGTGAGAGCTGTGGAGGCTGGTAACGAAGGTAAATATCGGGTAACCACCTTGGTTACCCGATGTTTACCTTGGTTACAGCTTACCGCAGGCTGTCAGACGCCGGCTCCCGCTGCCTGCACACTCAGGATTGTTGCTCTCTCGCTGTCACACACAGCGATGTGTGCTTATCAGCGGGAGAGCAACAATAAAAAAAAACGAACCAGGGCTGTGAGTAACGAGCAGCGATCTCACAGCAGGGGCCAGATCACTGCTCAGTGTCTCACACAGCGAGATCGCTAATGAGGTCACAAAAAACGTGACTCAGCAGCGATCTCAGTAGCGATCTCGCTGTGTGTGAAGCACCCCTTACATTGCACATCGAATAGTGGCGAGATATTTCAAAAATATTCGCGAAGCCGAATAATCGAAGTATTCAATCATCCCTATTCATTAACAATGGAGTCAGGACAGTTCTGAGTGAATACATGTGACCAGATCCCATCGCCCTGCTCTGCAATCTGTCTTTTGGGTTTTACCTTTTTTCTCCTACAGGAAAGCATATTTTATGCTACCTCTGCTTTCACAATGAGAGGAAATTGTGTTCCAGTATGACTGTCAGCATGCCATGTTTTAGTACTATTATGTATCTACATTTCTGATGTCCTCGTACCATTAAATCTATCTTCTCTTCCTCCCCTCGCATACACCAGGATGCTCCCATAGCACAGAGGCAGTGACTGACAGCATGTGCTACTTATAAAGATAAATTAATTTTACAAAAATAGGGGAACAGCTCCGACACCCTGAGATCCCTGCTTGAGAGAGACAATGGGCATAAAAGTATGAAGTGTGGAAGGACGGCGTCTGAGATGTCCTTCACTCCCACACTGTGTAGTTTAGTTTTGACGCGTATTTTCAGAAATCTGCAGCAAAATCTGCATGTGCTTTGTGAAGCCAGCAAAGTCTATGAGAATTCAGAAGTGCTGTGCCCACGTTGCTTATTTTTCAGTTGCGTATTTAGAGCGGATTTGGTGCAGAAAAAAAATCTGCACCAAATATTCAAGGGAAATATTCTCAATGTGGGCACAACACTTCTGAATTCTCATAGACTTTGCTGGCTTCTCAACGGACATGCAGATTTTGATGCAGATTTGTGCAAATCCACGTCAAAATCTGCAGCGTGGGCACTGGGCCTTCTACATCAGCACACTTCACTCTGGTTGATAATACACAAAAAATGTCTAAAAGTAACAAAAACACATTGTGGAAAGGAATGTGAAATTTGTCTCACCGGTGGTATTCCTGGCCCCCGCCTTCCATGTGTCTGGGGTGATAACTGTGCCCAGCTTCTTCTCACCTGTAAAAAGCCCCCAGATCAGTGATAATCATTGTGATAGACAAAGAACATTACATAACAATCCATGTTCTCAGGATTTCTTAAAATAACTGACGTGCCCCAAACAGGAGAAAGAACAGCCAGTAATATCAGTACTGTGGTCTCCCACACACCAATACCATGTTCACGCAACATATGGGCACCAATTTGGGCATTGTGTCATAAACCGCTTTAACCTTTCTGTACAATGCAGAGCTGCGCAAAATTTTTGCACCTTTTTGCATTTTCACGCACTTTGACACAATGTGAGATGCCTGGGCGGTACAGGGGTGTGATGGCACAACACGTGTGATCCATGAGTGGTGGCGCGCCTTATGCTAGAAACCTTACTCCGGTCCATGACTATTTGCAGCGACGCACAAACTACTTCTCTGACCCTCACGATTTGGGCACCTCTTTATGATTCAGGTGCCTCCGGATCCAGCAGCCCCCTCTTATTAAGGCTACTTTCACACATCAGTTTTCTGCATTCAGGCACAATCCTTTTTTTTTCCTGATCCAATGGATCCGGCAAAAAATGTAAAGACCGTATCCACTAGATCCGTTTTTTAACGGATCTGTTATGCCAGATGCGTAAAAAAACGGATCCGTTTTGCATCCGTTTTTTGGTTTTTTTTGCTGGATCCGTTTTTTCAAAACATTGGAGCATGCTCAGTTTACAAAAACGGATCCGGCAGCCGCATCCCTTTTTTGCTGCATTACGCCGGATCCGGCGTCCATTGTAAAACACGCCATATCGTGCCGGATCCGGTGCGATGCGGTTTTTTTTGCAGGACAAAAAAAAACGTTACAAGATACATTGCCTCCGGCCGCCGCTTTAATTAATTTTGCCGCATCTGTAAAAAAACGGATGCAATGCAAAGCCATCAGGCACAATCCGGTAACAATGCAAATCTATGGGGATAAAACTGATGCGGTACTGGATCCGTTTTTTTCTGGATTGTGCCTGATGGAAAAAACCTGATGTGTGGAAGTAGCCTAAGATTTGCAAGAACACCAACGGTCTTCATGAATCGGGCACGTCATGTCCAAAATATGTCATACAGGACGGCAGCTTTTCAGTCCCACTGATACCAGATTATAGAAATTTTTCTATATTTACTTTCATATTTAATTATATAAATTCATGTCCTCATTAGTTATTTTTTTTCCTAATTATCCCCCTAATGACCAGGCGTGAAAATCCATTAATAACCAGTTTTATTTATTTCCATTTCTGCTTTTTAGTGGTCAGAACTTTTTCCTATTTTCGCCAACACAAAGTATGAGACGCTTTTATATAGAACAAGCTATACTATTTTTGTGGAAGTGTTTGGGTGTCATTTATATAAAAATATTTGCAATGCAAATCTATAGAAAAGCTATTTTTTCGGGGTTCATATCTTTTTACTGCTCCCTTTACTGCCTTTTTTTTTTACATAATGTGTCCCTCTAAGAACTCATAAAGGGTTATTGGGGAACGTAATTTTTTTAAATTTATCGCTCCATTTTTTCTATTTTAATTGAGGCACCCATAGGAGCCCAAGTTACAGGAAGAAAATGCTCTCTATAGGCACAAATCACTGGCAGGGGAGATTTGGTCCAGTAAAACCCAACAACTCTGCTATGCCGACACCCCGCGATCACCGCCAATGCTTCGATCCAGTATACAGCACTCATTGAGCTCTACGTAACTGGAAAAAGAGAAGAAGTGGTAAAAAAAAAACCCTTGTCTTTTCGTTGAGGTCACCGGCTGGGTCTGACATTAGACTAACCCCGTAAAATAAATCTTATCTTTGACTAACATCTAGTGAGCCGCGTATTTATAGAAATTCGTTATAAGGTTAAATCAGTAGCAAAACAAAGCTTCATTAAAGCGCCACTATGCAATTTTTTTTTATTTCCCCGCTGGAGTGGTGATTTACATGCAAGTCCCCCGCCCTCTGTCTTATACTCTCCTCCGGTATCTTCATCCGTTTCCATCGCCACCACTCCGGTCGGTCTCCTGTGATTTGTGACCTGCCAGCTGCTCCAGTGTTTCATACAGCGGCCGGAGGTCACAACTCAATAAAAGTCTATGGGAGCCTCATTCTGGCTCTCATAGACTTGCATCAAGAGCTTGTAACATAACTCTTCTGACTTTCTGGAAGTCAGAAGTTACAGTCACAAGTTGACGCTGTGGGACCGGAACAGCACTGAAAAAAAGTTTAAGATGCTGGAGGATGAGTATATGACAGGAAACAGGGGCCTTAGGTTTAATGCAGCACTCCGGTGGTGAAAAGGAAAAAACGCTGGAGTGGAGCTTTGAGGAGCACCTTTCACCTATTCTGACACATCTGTAAGGCCTAAGCCACACTGTGAGAAAATCAAGTGGAGTGCGATAAAACAATAAAATAAATAAAACATCGCATTCCACTCGGACCAATATTAGCCTGTGTGTCAGCACACATGAGCGATTATTTTCTCAGCCCTAATCGGACCAAGAAAACAATCGCAGCATGCCAAGGGTGCAATGCGATCCAGGTTTCTCTCGCACCCATTCAAGTCTATGGGGCGAGAGAAAAATCACACTGCACTCGCATTACACCGGTGTACCACGTGTGCAGAGCGAGAATCGCAATAGCCAGCTACAGAGGAGAAAGGGAGATAAATCCCTCCCTTCCCTCCGTGCCGGCCCGCCCCTCTGCAGCGCTGACCCGCCCCTCTGCAGCGCTGACCAGCCCCCCACAGCTGAGGTCCGCTCGTACAGTCGGACCGCAGTCGCAGGGATACTAGCATGACACTCAGCTCCTGCTGTGCTGCCAGCGCGAGCCGAGTGTCATGCGAGCATTGAACTAGTGCCTCGTGTGGCCCCGGCCTAATAAAGAGAACGATCCAGCTGATACATGGGCCAACACTGTGGGCGCCATGTATCAGGGCACCGATGGTATGATTCTACATTGTTATGTTTGAAATACTGTGGGGTTTCAGAGAAAAACATACATTTAATGGCTGCCATGGACCAAGCCACATGGGTGACTAGTCGGGCAGGCGGGCCCCCAGCAGCTTCTCCCTGCCCCCTAACAGTGACTGACAGGTCTTTTTCTATGTGAGCGTATAGGGTGAAACCTGTCAGTGGGTGGTGGGGAGAATCCACCTGTCCGACTAGTCACCCACGTGGCTCGGTCCACGACAGCTATTAAAAGTATGTTTCTCTCTAGAACGCCTGTCTGGTATTAAAAAATTATTTAAAAAATATTTAAAACATTTTTAAATACTTTTTTCTCTCTACTGACTAACACGGTACAAAGATATATTTTACCTGTATCAAAATGTCTGGGATTATACAGCCAGTGAGGCCCACAGTTTGGACTGATGGTATCTGCGGGCAGGTTCCATTTAAGTCCCAGATACATTACACTAAGATGATCTACACCCGCCGATATTGCCCGATTCTGCTGACAGTCGTGAAAGAACATGCCGGTGACACATGGATGCAGAATGTCAAATTTCAGACTATGTGTTCTCCGACAGCAGCCTTCACAGAGAACTTAGGAGCGCTCTACAAAACATCCTCTGGGATGTTTGGGAGAGAACTTCAAGAAGCAGTTCACCCATATTTATTATTTGCTAGATCGATATTATGTTGAGAAACAATGTTTTTCTCAAACACCTTATGATGGCAATAGTGCCTGTGAGTGGCACTATTGCGGACCGCGGTTCCCCATCAATCAAGTCACCTTCCTGATCACGTGACATCACCACGGCCGGCCCCAGTCTTCCTGAGTCACTGGGCTGTGTTTCACTGCTCGTCACAGCTCAGCGTGTCTCCTGCTTGCGGGCTCTGCTGTGAGGGAGGAGGGAGCTGAAGGTCTGTCACGCTGGGCTGTGCTGAGCAGTGAAACACCACCCACAGCCAATCACTCACGGAGACTGGGGCCGGCTGCGGTGATGTAAGGTCAACAGGAAGTTAACGTGACATTGTGAAGGTAGCCTGGGCTATAGGTTGTTATTTCAAATGTAATAAAATTATCTGTGTATGTAAATAATCAAAATATAGATGTAGTTGCATAATTATTTGTGTGTCTATATAACAATCGCACAGACGCCATAATATGATTCTAAGCTGTATAGTCAAGAAAGGGTTACCAAGGATGAGTGAACAGATGTACAAACAATGAACAAAAGTTATTTATGCTTATTAGTGGTTTCACACAAAGGAGGAATGAGTCATCTGTCGGATGAAATGTGTGTACCTACACTCCCCAACCCTCCCGATGCGGCTTCGATGTATGAGAAAAGACAGATTTTGATACTTTTGTACATGTCTGAAGGTTGAAATGTAATACTAAAATCTGAGCAATAGAATACAGGAGTTCAGACGCAAGCCTGAGCTCAATCAGAGACCATGTCCTGCGTTCATTATTGAGTCTCATAATATCTGTGCAGATACCTAATTTGGCCCCGTGCCTCTGGTGTCCTGAACAAAGACTCCATTAGCAGTCTTACCCAAATTTCTCCCTTGACAACATCCCCGAATCTCAGAGGTCACGGAGCCCGGGGATCAGGCGATGGGGAACAGCGGTCTGCAATAGCGCCACTCACAGGCACTATTGCCAACAGAAGGTATATGAGAGAAACATTGTTTCTCAACATAATATCGATCTGGCAAATAATATGGGTGAACCACTTCTTTCAGGACAATGACCGGGCAGATCACTCCATTGCCAACAGTCACCTGAGGGGGTGCTGGGACGGTCACTCCCCACAATAGAACAATTCTGGAGCCCCCTTTATGAGAACACTGCAGTCTCATCACAATATCTGTAATGACGTGGGTCACGTGCCCTCTGCACTGACCCCCACAACTGGAGCACACGTCAGTGTATAAACAGTTTCCCGGAGGAATAACAGAGGATCAGAGCACTGTGGAGTTCTTAGAGGACTGTTAGACGTTTTTACTACAATAAACCGTCAGGAGGGGGGGCCAGGTTATCATTAACCCCTGACATCCCAGGCTCGCTTATTTTAGTTTGAGAATTAGACTGATAAAACAAATCTCATAATCTTATTTTCTTAAATAAAATGAAAAAAAAAAATAATATTTGCCGTAAATCCGTCAGCAGCGCTCCGTATGCTCTGACATACATTAACTGCGCAATTGTTACCATCAAATGTGCCAAAAAGTGTGCCATAAAGGAAATAACACCCAGACAGTCAGAGTTGTCATAGGAACTCGATCATGTCGGCGCTGGATAGAGTTATAGCTCCTAAGAATATGGCACACACTGCAGCTGCTGCAATAACACAGCTCTATACATGCTCTGACTCGGAGGGCATGCTGGGAGTTGTTGTCCCCCCCAGGCTAAATCATAGCAGGTCCCTACAGCCCCCAGTGACGTCCGCCTGCCCGTGCAGTCAGGTGACACTCACATTTGTCGCACACCATCTTTCCTCGACTTCCTCTCTGCTCCCGGCAGCGGAGAACTGTAAACAACAGGGCACTTCCGGTGTCGTCACTTCCGTTGCATCACGTGCTCCCACATTCCCGCTCGGATTGGCTGTACGGGCTGACGTCATCGTTGGCTGTGGGCGGAACCAGGCACAGGTGATGGAGGAGGAGCGGTGAGCGGCAGGTGAGTGCGGCGCTCCGGCTGTGGTGACCTTTCCCGGTGTCTGGTGCTGAGCTGTGACCCCGGAACATGTAGCGCACTGTGTGTACTGCGTCATACACTATGCTGGAGCCCTGACGTGTACACTGGCTCTGTGCCGCACTCTAATGCCTGTACACGTATAACTACGTCCTCCACTGTGTATTTAGAGCCAATAATGTCTGGGATAAGCCAATATGGCCACCTCCAGGGTTGTCACCCAGACTGTGCAGTGTTATATACATGGAACATGGCTAGATGAGGATGATGTGTGCAGAGGATGTAACAGAAGTCATGATGGTGGTCACTGGGCCAATCAGAGACCTCTATAAGACGGGGGGGGCGCCACGGAGGCTCAGAGGGCGATACTCCAACCCCCGATTCATTGATTCATTTTTTGCATCCGTGTTCTTTTCTTTCTTCTTTTTTTTAGTTTTCAATGACTTTTTGTGCTAAATTCTTTAATATGGTTCACGAGGGCCAACAACTTTTTGTAAAATCAAAATTGATCGTCACCTGTCGCAGAATCTGGTAATGTTATATTTTTAATGAAAGGCGTCCATCTTTAACTTGTCTAGGTCATTGATCGGAAAGTGAAAAAAATCCAGTCTCATTGTTCGTACAGTAAAGAATCCTCACTCTCGCCGCTCGTACCGTAAAGAATCCTCACTCTCGCCGCTCGTACCGTAAAGAATCCTCACTCTCGCCGCTCGTACCGTAAAGAATCCTCACTCTCGCCGCTCGTACCGTAAAGAATCCTCACTCTCGCCGCTCGTACCGTAAAGAATCCTCACTCTCGCCGCTCGGACGGTAAAGAATTGCTGTCTTGCATGATTCTTTCTTGTAAATGTTGAGGTTGCACTTGTCAGGAGCATCTCTACTTTTTTGATGCATACTAATATTTTATTTGCCTTGGCAGCAGCTACCTGACACCAGTCACTAAGTTGACTTTGCGTCCTCCCATACACCCAAGTCTTTTGTTACAATTTAACCCACTGTTTTATCATTTAGTGCTTAATTGGACATTTCATTTCCTATGCCCAAGTGCGTTGCCTGATATTTACCCAGCAGATGTCGGCAGTGAGAGCAGGGCTGAGTGTTAGGCCTAAGCCACACGGCGAGAAAAACAGTGCGAGTGGAGTGCGATAAAACATCGCATTCCACTCGGACCAATTCTAGCCTGTGTGTCAGCACACATGAGCGATTATTTTCTCAGCCCTAATCGGACCGAGAAAACAATCGCAGCATGCCGCAATTGTAATGCGAGACTCTTTCTCTCGCACCCATTCAAGTCTATGGGGCAAGAGAAAAATCGCACTGCACTCGCGGTACACCGGTGTACCACGAGTGCAGTGCGAGAATGGCAATAGCCGGCTACACAGTAGAGAGGGAGAGAAATCCCTCCCTCCCCTCCTGAGTGCCGGCCCGCCCCCCGCAGCTCAGGTCTGCTCGCACGAATGGACCTCAGTAGCAAGGACACACGCATGACACTCGGCTCTGCTGTACTGCCAGCGTGAGCCGAGTGTCATGTAAGTGGATCGCAGTAGTGCCCGTGTGGCCCCAGCCTTATTACATGTCTCACTCAGAGAAAGCCGGGGGACGTATTCTCTCACACCACTTTTGGTTGAAGGGGAATCGGAGTGTAACTTTACAGGCTCATATCCGCTCGGCAGCCTCTACTCCATGATGTACTTAAGCAAGCATTGTTGACCTTAGGGAGATCAACATATCCACTGCGGAGACACCATCACGTGTTTCTCAACGCAGTGATTCTAGAGCAAAGCCCCCTGGGAAGTATGCAAATGAGAAAGCCGCGGAGACACCATCACATGTTTCTCAACTCTGGCAGGAAACTAGCCAGGTCTTACCACGGGAAGGGCAGTCTCCAGTCAAGGAGACCACCTATACCAAACATGGTATCCATCCACAGACAGCCGTTTCGGGGTATTTGCCCCTCATCAGTGTGGAGTAGGAATCTGGCTAGTGGGGGCAATGCCTAGTAAAAGACTACTTAAGCAAGCATTGTTGACCTTAGGGAGATCAACATATCCACTGCGGAGACACCATCACGTGTTTCTCAACGCAGTGATTCTAGAGCAAAGCCCCCTGGGAAGTATGCAAATGAGAAAGCCGCGGAGACACCATCACATGTTTCTCAACGCTGGCAGGAAACTAGCCAGGTCTTTCACCGGGAAGGAACAACCACGGGAAGGGCAGTCTCCAGTCAAGGAGACCACCTATACCAAACATGGTATCCATCCACAGACAGCCGTTTCGGGGTATTTGCCCCTCATCAGTGTGGAGTAGGAATCTGGCTAGTGGGGGCAATGCCTAGTAAAAGACTACTTAAGCAAGCATTGTTGACCTTAGGGAGATCAACATATCCACTGCGGAGACACCATCACGTGTTTCTCAACGCAGTGATTCTAGAGCAAAGCCCCCTGGGAAGTATGCAAATGAGAAAGCCGCGGAGACACCATCACATGTTTCTCAACGCAGGCAGGAAACTAGCCAGGTCTTTCACCGGGAAGGAACAACCACGGGAAGGGCAGTCTCCAGTCAAGGAGACCATCTATACCAAACATGGTATCCATCCACAGACAGCCGTTTCGGGGTATTTGCCCCTCATCAGTGTGGAGTAGGAATCTGGCTAGTGGGGGCAATGCCTAGTAAAAGTTTGCATACTTCCCAGGGGGCTTTGCTCTAGAATCACTGCGTTGAGAAACACGTGATGGTGTCTCCGCAGTGGATATGTTGATCTCCCTAAGGTCAACAATGCTTGCTTAAGTAGTCTTTTACTAGGCATTGCCCCCCACTAGCCAGATTCCTACTCCACACTGATGAGGGGCAAATACCCCGAAACGGCTGTCTGTGGATGGATACCATGTTTGGTATAGGTGGTCTCCTTGACTGGAGACTGCTCTTCCCGTGGTTGTTCCTTCCCGGTGAAAGACCTGGCTAGTTTCCTGCCAGCGTTGAGAAACATGTGATGGTGTCTCCGCGGCTTTCTCATTTGCATACTTCCCAGGGGGCTTTGCTCTAGAATCACTGCGTTGAGAAACACGTGATGGTGTCTCCGCAGTGGATATGTTGATCTCCCTAAGGTCAACAATGCTTGCTTAAGTAGTCTTTTACTAGGCATTGCCCCCACTAGCCAGATTCCTACTCCACACTGATGAGGGGCAAATACCCCGAAACGGCTGTCTGTGGATGGATACCATGTTTGGTATAGGTGGTCTCCTTGACTGGAGACTGCCCTTCCCGTGGTTGTTCCTTCCCGGTGAAAGACCTGGCTAGTTTCCTGCCAGCGTTGAGAAACATGTGATGGTGTCTCCGCGGCTTTCTCATTTGTCTACTCCATGATGTGGCTGATTTAACATCCTGAAACTGGTGAAAGGTCCTAAAGAAAAAAAAAAAGTAAATATGACAAAGACATCACAATGTAAATGGTGCAGGAAATATCCACCTTAGGGGAAGTAACTGGGCCCGGGATCAGTGCGAATCACTGGGTTAGAGGCAGATGTGCAGGGAAGGGCATAAGGTGGGTGTAGACGGGAGGGGCAGCCAGGGTCTCAAAGGGGCACATGATAAAGGTCACAGTAAGGGTAAGAGGCACCACACAATAGTGGACACAGTCATACGTATGTAAAGCTGTGGCTTGAGTACGGGCCAAGGCACGCTGACCATATGCAGGTGACCCCGTCCGACATCTGCCTCCTTGGCACATATGAGGCTGTCAGTTCAGGTGATTAGCAGCTGATGAAGATGTCGGCCCGGTTTACTTCGGCTTCACTTTTAGGCCAGGTTTCCATACATCAGATGTGTTGTCCCTTTGTGCACTGATCTGACCTCCATAGACTCTTTGGGCAACTTATTTTTTTGACCTGGCTCTAGATCCAATCCTGGAGAACTGAGGCAGCAGATGACTGGGAGCGACCCCATAGAAATCTATGGGATCAGCTTCTCTCAAGGGCCCCACTAACACCCCAGATAGCCAAATAAACAAGGGCTTATTTAGACGTCTGTTTTTGTGATAGTGTCTTATATATTTTTTTTTTGCTCTGAAAGTTACGCTAGGGCTTATTTTCAGGGGATGTCTTATATTTTCCCATGAACAACAACCTACATTTTTATTCTTCAACAAAATAATCTAAATTTATTCACATCTAATCGTTATCACATTCTGGAACCCCAACATTTTGTGTTAATGTGATCGTAGCAATGAATCCAGGTCTCCATGTCTGTATCCACTCTCTGTTCAGAGCCCGGAGAAAGGCACTGCCACGGCCTGATAATCAAACACGTAAAACAGAAAAGTCCAGCTCAAATGAACAGTTACTTCTTTATTTCTTGAGAATTTTAAGTACACGGGACATCAAATTTTCACAAGGAAACCGCTATAATGGCGCGTATGCATCAACGCGTTCCTGGTGTTTCCACTGTTAAAGGGAACCTGTCACCACTTTTTCAGCCTATAAGCTGCGGCCACCACCACCGGGCTCTTATATACAGCATTCTAACATGCCGTATAGTATATAAGAGCCCAGGCCGGGGGTATAACATAAAAAATACTTTATAATATTTACCTAACGGTCGCGCGGTGGGCCTAATGGGCGTCTCTGGTGCCGGCACCTCCTCTTTTGGCCATCTTTGTTCTCTTTCTTCTCTAGCCGCAGTGCATGACGGGTCCGATGTCATCCACACTCGCCGGCATTCAGGTCCTGAGCAGGGCAGATGAAAGTATTGTAGTGCGCCTGCGCGGGACCGGCGAGTGTGTATGATGTAACCGCATCATGCACACAGGCTTCAGAAAGAGGACGAAGATGGCCGAGGCGGCGCCGGACAACGGAGACGCCCATATGGCCAACCGCGCGACTGTTAGGTGAGTATTATAAAGTGTTTTTATGTTATACTCCCGGACTGGGCTCTTATATACAGCATGTTAGAATCCTGTATATAAGAACCGGTGGTGGTGGCCGCAGCTTATAGGCAAAAAAGTGGTGACAGGTTCCCTTTAATCATAAGGGTACAAAACACACCAGAAACGTGTTGATTAGAGTTGAGCGAGGACCTAACTATTTGTACTCGCTATACTCATAACGAGTGCTGTCTAATACTCGCGTATTCATTCCGAAGAGCGTGTGTAATGCAAGTCACTGGGGAAAAACTCGCAAAGTAACGAGTAACCGGAATGCCGTACTATTCATGTGAGTAGCGAATAGTGCGGGATTCCGGTTACTCGTCACATTGCAAGTATTCCCCATTGACTTGCATTGCACACGCTCTTCGGAATGAATACGCGAGTATTAGACAGTACTCATTATGAGTATAGCGAGTATGAATAGTTAGGTACTCGCTCAACTCTAGCCTTGATGCATACGCCATTATAGCGGATTCCTTGTGAAAATTTGATGTCCCGTGTAGTTGCTTCTTTATTTCTTGAGAATTTCAGCTGTTTTTTTGAGCTGGACTTTCCTGTTTTACTTATTTTGTGTTAATCCTATTACTGCCTCAGATGCACATTTTCTTATCGAATCTGCTATTCTCATGGTGCAGATCCCGTCCTATAGTGGAAGACACATATATTTACAAATGTTAAAATTACCTGTATTATTCTCTATGTACTGCTGTTTACCCCCAAAGAAAGCAGACACCCCCTAAAAGAATCGCACTCACCAAACCCCAAACAATTAGAGTTGGCAAGTGAATGGGCTCTCACATACAAATCTGCATCGCTGTCAGGATCCCCCTGTGTTTTACAGCGGTTGCCTCCCCCTGGTGACTGGAACTAGTATCACTCTTACGATCTGTTTGTGAGAGCTGCAGCGCAATTTAGCTGGAACGGCGAGCAATCTTACAGCGACGTAGATCTGTGTGAGAGCCCATCCACCATCTGCACTTGCCAACTGTAAACGTTTGGGGTCTGTGGAGTCCAATTTATTTATTTTTTTCTTTGGGGGGGGGGGGTGTCCTGCTTTCTTTTGGGGATGTCTGTTTTCTTTGATGAAAGGTCCTGCTCTATTCTTTAACTTTTTTAAGCTGCTTGGACACTTCCTTGTGAAACTGCAACTAGGGCTTATTTTTGGAGTGGGGCTTATATTTTAAACATATTCAAAAAGCCCCAAAAATCCTACTAGGACTTATTTTTGTGGTGGATCTTATTATTGGGGGATATAGGGTATCATTGGCTTCCACAGACAGTCTGTGGGGCTATTCCTATGTTTGTGATTTTTCGCTGATCTTTCAGTCCGTGGAAAATCACAGCAATATATCCGATTTTAATCCCAGTGACGGACGATAATCAGCCATGCCAGTCTATGGGTCTGTGAGATGATTGTACCACACTCTGTTGACATCTGAATCTCATAATGGAGGTGGAGAAACCTTTTTTTTTTCTCCATGTACAAGAAAAACGGATGAAACGTGGAGCACTCTGATCAAATTGAAGTCCAAAAAATCCGCCCATTACTCTCGTACGTGAGAAAATCGGACGTCTGAATGAGGACATCCAAAACTATTTACTCAGTGATTTTTACAAATCATGTGAAATATGATATTCATGTAGATTTCAGTTTTATCATTTTTTATTTAATATTATTATTATCATTATTATTATTATTATTATTTCTTTATTTTTTTTTATTGTAGGATCATGGATGAAACGGAGATCCGGAGACTCTCGGTCGGCCACGTCCTGTGCGGGCTGGCCGTCCTCTTCTCGCTTTGTGTCCCTCCGCTCCTCCTAGATGAGTTCTCACTTTTGGGAACGCACCTCACCTGGCTTTGTATCTGCTCCGTTTGCGTCATTACTGTTAATGTTTTATTACTACTAACCCTGAAACCAAATCCTTCAGCCAAAAGAAGCTCATTAACACACAAGGTAATAACATTTATTCTTAAAAGGGTTGTCTGAGATTAAACACAAATGTCTTTTTTTTTTTCTTTCTAGAAACAGCGCCCCCTCTGCCCACTGGCTGTGGATGGTATTGCAGTATATTGAGTTGTAATACCAGACACAACCTATAGTGTGAAAGGAAAAACTCCTTCTTCTAATTTCAGAAAACAGAGCAGTCATTCCAGCTATAGAGCCGATACAAAACCCATCGCCCTTTTACTATTTCAGATCCGATTATTAATACTTTCCATTTATTTCAGGTCAGTAAAGTGTACAGATCCGGCCTGTACTTCTTCGTCTCCTGCCTGCTGTTCCATGGGATTATAGTCTTGTACGGGGCGCCTCTCGTAGAGTAAGTATGTTTTATGTCTGACGGGAGGATTGAGGAAATGATACAACTCCAACCCAATGAAATTCTAAGAATCCGCTCATTCTGGTGTCTGCAGAGTTAGGCTATGTGCGCACGTTGCGTAAATACATGCAGTTACGCTGCGCTTTGTAGTGCAGCGTAACTGCCTGCGTCCCCTGCACAGTCTATGGAGATTGTGCAGGAGCCGTGCGCACGTGGCGTCTTAGAGCGCAGCGCTTCAGCTGCTGCCCGAAGCGCTGCGTCCTAAGAAGTGACATGTCACTTCTTCCGTGCGCTTTGCCTGCAGCTCCTGCTGTGTCTATGGCAGGAGCTGCAGGCAGAGCGCATGGAATCGGCTTTTTTTTTTTTCTCTACGGACATTTTCTGCAGCAATTTGAAGCGCACGTGTGCTCTTCAGATCGCTGCAGAAATTTCTGCAGGGCTAGTACGCAACGTGCGCACATAGCCTTATTAAAGAATTGGTGCACCCATATTTATTATTTGCTAGATCGATATTATGTTGAGAAACAATGTTTCCCTCAAATACCTTATGTTGGCAATAGTGCCTGTGAGTGGCACTCTTCCCCATCGCGTGACCCCCGGGCTCTGTGACCTCGGGGATCTGTTGTTGTCACGTCAACTTCCTGATCACGTGACATAACCGCGGCTGGCCCCAGTCTTCCTGAGTTACTGGACTGTGGGCGGTGTTTCACTGCTCGTCACAGCCCAGCGTGTCTCCTGCTTGCAGTGCTCTGCTGTGAGGGAGGAGTGAGCTGATGGGATGACACACTGGGGTGTGCTGAGTGGTGAAACACCGCCCACAGCCAGTCACTCAGGAAGACTGCGGTCGGCCACCGTGATGTCAGGTCAGCAGGAAGTTGACGTGACATCACCAGATCCCTGAGGTCACAGGAGTCAGGCAATGGGGAACAGCGTTCCGCAATAGCGCCACTCACAGGCACTATTGCCAACATAAGGTATTTGAGAGAAACATTGTTTCTCAATATAATATCGATCTGGCAAATAATAAATATGGGTGCACCCACCCCTTTAAGTACAACACTGAAACTCTAAAGCCTGCTTTACACGTTACGATTCTGCATACGATATCGTATGCGATCGTAACCGCCCCCATCGTATGTGCGGCACGTTCAATTTTTTGACCGTGCCGCACATACGATTAACCCCCGTCACATGTACTTACCCTTCCATACGACCTCGCTGTGGGCGGCGAACGTCCACTTCCTGGAGTGGGAGGGACGTTCGGTGTCACATCGACGTCACGCGGCAGCCGGCCAATAGAAGCGGAGGGGCGGAGCTGAGCGGGACGTAAACATCCCGCCCACCTCCTTCCTTCTGCATGGCTGGCTGGGAGCCGCAGGACGCAGGTAAGATCTGTTCATCGTTCCCGGGGTGTCACACACTGCGATGTGCGCTACCCCGGGTACAATGAACAATCTGACGTTCAATTCATGAGAAATGAACGATGCGCATGCGATGAACGTTTTACCGTTCAATCGCAATTGCACGTACCTGTCACACACTGCAATATACTTACGATGCCGGATGTGCGTCACTTACGACGTGACCCCGCCGACACATTGTAAGATACATTGCAGCGTGTAAAGCGAGCTTTACGGTTCGTTCTCACAGAGTTCTTAGATTTTTTTATGACTTTTTTTTGTGTGCGGATTTTGACAGTTTTTGTTTATGGGGTGTTTTTTTTAAACTAATTATTCAGTAGTAAAATCTGGATCCCCCCCCCCCAAGCAAAAATGCCATGTTGCTTCTTCTTACATGCTGAAAAATATAGCAGTGTTTTCCCATGGTAATGAATAGGTAGTGTTTAAAAGGGATTCTTGATGTCGATTTTGGCGCAATATAAAATCGACAACAAAACACTAAGAGACTGCGCACATTTTAAAAAAACGGATAAAAAAGCACTGTGAAGAGAGTCGCAAAAAAAGCAATGCACAGCAGTGTCAAAAAGGACTCGCTGTGCACATGTTTAGTCTTTTGTTACTTCTTTTACCACTTCAGGGTTCAGAAACCATGACAAGTTTAACGGAAGCCGCCAGTTATAGTTTAAATCACATAAAATAGACGCCAGCACAAAAAGAACTAAAAAAAAAAACCATCAACGAATCTGCCCCAGCTTCATCTAGGGCAGTCATGGCGAACCTTTTACAGGCCGAGTGCCCAAACTATAGCCCTAAACCCATTTTTTTTTCCGAAGTGCCAACCAATCCTATAATGTAAATAATTGATTTTAACCTTACCTTTGCCGTCTTCTCTTCAGCAGGGGGCATCACGCTCATGCATGCTTACCACACATTGAAGCTGAGCCCCTGCCCCTTTCCAGACACAGCAGTTGGATTGATCTTTCTGGAAAAAATTGTAGCATATTAGACAGATTTTAGCCTGGAATGCAATCAGATTTCACCCTGTAATCTACATCTACATTTCAAAGTCTGAACATACTGAAATCCCATAAAGACGTGCGAGTTGCTCCCCTCCCCTTTCATTGTGTGGTTATGTCCCCCATCCTGGGCCACTTTCTGGTAAACATGTCCCCCATCCTGATATATATTTCCTACATTCTGGTATATTTGTCCACATCATAGCCCCATCCTGGTAAATGTACTCCATCCCGGCATATTCCCCATCCTGGTAAATGTACTCCATCCCGGCATATTCCCCATCCTGGTAAATGTACTCCATCCCGGCATATTCCCCATCCTGGTAAATGTACTCCATCCCGGCATATTCCCCATCCTGGTAAATGTACTCCATCCCGGCATATTCCCCATCCTGGTAAATGTCCTCCACTCTGGTAAATGTACCCCATCATTGTAAATGTATCCCATCCTGATAAATGTCACCCTTCCTGCTAAATGTTCCCCATCCTGGCATTTTTCCTCATCCTGGCATGTTAATGTACCCCATCCTGGCATGTTTCCCCCCATCCTTGCAGCCATGTTTCCCCCCCCATCCTTGCAGCCATGTTTCCCCCCCATCCTTGCAGCCATGTTTCCCCCCCCATCCTTGCAGCCATGTTTCCCCCCCCATCCTTGCAGCCATGTTTGCCCCGTGCTCTGTTTGCTTGCCCCGTGCTCTGTCTGCTTGCTCCATGCTCCCATGTTTGCCCCGTGCTGGCTCTGTCCCCCACACCTTGGCACAGCCACACACAGCTTAAAAATAAAAAAAACCCTCACCTTCCAGCACTCGCTCCTCCGCTGCGCGCCGCTGGGTCCCCAGTCAGTTCAGTTCCTGCGTGGCCACAAGACGCCGGCGCTGCCTACTGACGCTCCTCCATCTCCTAGGCAACAGGCCTGCGGCCCAGGAGAGGAGACGTGTCAGAGCAAGGAGAAATGTCTCCTCTGCTAAACACCACTTTGAACTGCTGGCGCGATCACACTGGCAGTGCAAAGTGGCTGAATGTGGGGACAAGCGCGCGTGCCAGCACAAAGGGCTCTGCGTGCCTTTGGTTCGCCATCACTGATCTAGGAAAACTTTAGCAGCTCCATAGGCGTCTTGCACATACACAGTTTTTTCTGCATTGATTTTTCAAGCTGAAAAATACACTTTTTCATTGAAGATTTTAACTTGCTTTACATACATCAGCAACACTGTCCCCATTGGGGCTCACAATCTAAATTCCATATCAATTAGGTCTTTGGAGTGTGGGAGGAAACCCACACAAACACGGGGAGAACATACAAACTCCTGGCAGATGGTGTCTTTGGTGGGATTTGAACCCAGGACCCCAGCGTTGCAAGACTATAGTGCTAACCACTGAGACACAAAATCTATATGCTCTCTGATTATGCTCAGCCACATAAGTTGCCAATCGGTATTGATACGAGCTAGTATAAAGTAAAAAGAACAAACACTTAAAAGAATCATATCTGAATAGTTTTATTATTTTGGCCCAAATTCATACAGACCAGCGATTTTTCCACCAATCATAATAAGGGGGCCAGCTGGAGCCAGACGCCCCTGATTCATAGAGGTGCACACTTCTTAATGAATCAAGAGCATCTGACAAGTGGTGTACGCCTCGCCACAAGTCTTACTCCAGTCAAGGATTAGAGTGAGATTTCTGGAGTAAGGTTAGTCACCGCTCCTTATGGATTAGACGAGATGTGGCGTCACCTATTTGGTGCACAGACATTTTGCAACTTTTCAAAGTAATTTACACTAGAAAATTTGCGTAAATCCTTGGGTGAATCTGGGGCCTTTGTTCCAAAATCGCACCATTTTTGTCCATAGGGCCTCAATAATCAAGTGAATGGTGGATACACCACAATACCTAGCACAACCCACGGATAAAAGCAGCATTGTTTTCTCATATACCACAGCTTTTTTTTTTTTTTTTCTTTCCAAATTTGATACCACCCCTGTGCAGTTTTGTGTCTTAGTAGTGGTATATAGATATAGTATGTAGATATAACTACAAGGTATTTATCTTCTCTCTTTCTATACAGATCAGTTGGAGAAACCTTTCTGTTTGCGGTCCTGCTCTCGGCTTTCACCACGTCTCGCTGTCTCTGTATACTGGGACCAAACTTCCACGCGTGGATCAGGGTGTTCAGTAAAGATGGGTAAGATCTATCCTGTTGTTTTATATAATACCTGAGTTTATACATTTAATCCCTGCCCACACAGCGTTGTAGTAGCCGGGGATAGGGAGCCGGTGGGTATCGCACCATTCTGTACTATTACAGCGTGATCATACCCGCGGGATCGGTATCAGACATCCGGCCATGTGCCGCACCCAAGTAGACCCCAATAAGACAACATCTTTTCGGATGCAATCGCAGGTATTATTTAAGAAATCAAAGGGAGGGAATAGGTGAAAAAAATCTTACACAATGCTTTATTATAAAACAAAACATAAATATTAGTATTCCTACATCCAGCATTGTAAATGTTAAAGAAGTGGTTCACCCATATTTATTATTTGCTAGATCGATGATATGTTGAGAAACTATTTCTCTCATATACCTTCTGTTGGCAATAGTGCCTGTGAGTGGCGCTATTGCAGTGTGCTCTTCCCCATCGCTTGACCCCCTGGGCTTTGTGATCTTGGAGATCCCGTGATGTCACGTCAACTTCCTGATCACGTGACATCACCTCGTCCGGCCGCAGTCTTCCTGAGTCACTGGACTGTGGGCGGGGTTTCACTGCTCGTCATAGCTCAGCGTGTCTCCCGTTTGCAGTGCTCTGCAGTGAGGGAGCTGATAGGCTGTTACACTGGGCTGTGCTGAATGGTGAAACACCGCCCACAGCCAATCACTCACGGAGACTGGGGCCAGCCGCGGTGATGTCAGGTCAGCAGGAAGTTGACATGACATCACCGGATCCCCGGGGGTCAGGCGATGGGGAACAGCGGTCTACAATAGCTCCACTCACAGGCACTATTGCCAACACAAGGTATTTGAGAGAAACATTGTTTTTCAACATAATATCGATCTAGCAAATAATAAATATGGCTGAACCACCCCTTTAAAGTAATGCACAATAGCTGTTCACCCTCTCCTAAAAAATGTGAAGTTCTAAGCAGCCAGGTCAATATTCTTTGACCGCCGGACGGGAGCCTTGAAAGCCGCCTGTTACCTGCAGCATCCGCAGCTCTTCTTTTGATTAGCCAGCCTGGCACGACGTCCGTGTTGTGGCGTGAAAGGCAATGAACATCGTTGTAGACCGGCTAATCCAAAGAAGAGCCTTGCGTGGCGACAGATAAGAGATGGTTCTTGGGGCTCCCGGCCACAGATTACTGATGACAATGGACCACGTCCCATAAACTCTAACTGTATATATTGTATTGTTTTTCTGATTTCTGTTTTCTCAGGGCAATGTCTGTTTGGGACCACAGTCTACAGATCACCACGGTCTGCAGTGTAATCGGAGCCTGGCTGGGAGCGTTTCCGTTACCATTGGACTGGGATAGGCCGTGGCAGGTTAGTGCTTCCCTGATACACGGCACATTGTAGTAGCTGCTCCTCCGTGTACATTGTATGGAGCACGACTCGTCTATTAGATGTGATACCAGTGCCGTACAATGTATGAGCAGAGGCTCGGGGGGGGCTGCTGCATGCGTTTTACTATAGCATTTAGGAATAAGAAAATGCAATTTACAACATACAAGTAAAATATATCTTTGTTCCATAAAACATAGTAACACTGAAGCTTCACTTAAAAGTTGTTTTTTTTTCTGTGGGGTCAAAGCTCCCAGTGTGAAATCAGAAATGAAGCCACCAGAATCTGTCCCCTGCGCTGAAGAGCTCTGTCTGACCTTATATGATGATTTTCCAAACCCACAATCTTCTGATCCATCAGCCAAACAGTGGCCTCAGCAGTCAGGTCACCGCAACGGTGGGCTCGGCAGTCAGGTCACCGCAACGGTGGGCTCGGCAGTCAGGTCACCGCAACGGTGGGCTCGGCAGTCAGGTCACCGCAACGGCGGGCTCGGCAGTCAGGTCACCGCAACGGCGGGCTCGGCAGTCAGGTCACCGCAACGGCGGCCTCGGCAGTCTGGTCACCGCAACGGCGGCCTCGGCAGTCGGGTCACGGCAACGGCGGCCTCGGCAGTCGGGTCACGGCAACGGCGGCCTCGGCAGTCGGGTCACGGCAACGGCGGCCTCGGCAGTCGGGTCACGGCAACGGCGGCCTCGGCAGTCGGGTCACGGCAACGGCGGCCTCGGCAGTCGGGTCACGGCAACGGCGGCCTCGGCAGTCGGGTCACGGCAACGGCGGCCTCGGCAGTCGGGTCATGGCAACGGCGGCCTCGGCAGTCGGGTCACGGCAACGGCGGCCTCGGCAGTCGGGTCACCGCTGGTTCTGAGGTCATCACTTCCAGTCTGGATTCTCATTGGTAACTTTGATACCACACTGGTCATAATCTTCATTAGCCATTGAATTATATCATTTTCTTTTGGCTCATCCGGCACAGACAGAAGAGCAAATTATTTCTGTAATATGGTATGAAATTTGGTGACCTCATATGTTCTGCACAAGTGACACGTTTTTCCTAGTAGTACCGTGATTCTATGAAAATAAGACAGTCTTATATTATTTTTTGCCTCAAACAATGCGCTAGGACTTATTTTTAGGGTAGGGCTTATTCTTGAAGAAATACAGTTAGGGGTACGTTTACCCCCTCCCAAAAAAAAAAGACCACCACCCCCCCACTTCACTTGAGAATCAATCATACTTACCAGACCCCGGACGTCTGCGTGGCTCCCAGGTCCTCCTGCGATCTTCGGCGGGTGCTCACAGCATGTATGCTCCACCCGGTCCTACCCTGCTTCTGGCTGACACGCACACATCAGATCGCGCACACACAGGCACATCAGATCGCGCACGCACACACAGGCACACCAGATCGCGCACGCACACACAGGCACACCAGATCGCGCACGCACACACAGGCACACCAGATCGCGCGCACACACACACTCATCACATCTGGCGATATGGATTGATATGATATGGATTGCTTCTGTCTGGCAGGGGAAGATGAGACGCAGTGCAGTGCGAGGACCTTTGGTGGAACACATCAATGCATTCCATCGCAGGTCCTTCATACGTTCCGCTGCAGGTCCTCGCACTCCACTGCGACCCAGGTTCCCCTGCCGGCCAGAAGTAATTAGTATCGTCAGATATGGTGTGTGTGTGTGTGTGTGTGTGTGTGTGTGTGTGTGTGTGTGTGTTCGCGATCTGATTGTGCCCGCAGTCTGATGTGTGTGTTCCACTACAGGTCCTCTCTTTCGGCGACTGGCATGATAACGGGGTCTTCTGTGTTTTTTCTTCTCTCTTTGGTGGGTGTCGGCTTTCTATAATGAAGTGTCCTGCAGTAGCTTTAACTTTTTTAGCTGCATGGACATTTCATTATTGAACCGCGACTAGGGCTTATTTTCGGGGAAGGGCTTATATTTAAGCCTTACTATGAAAATGCTGAAAATTCCTGCTAAGTCTTATTTTCTGGGTAGGTGTTATCTTTCGAAAAACAGGGTAATTGATAGATAAGGGTCGTAGTCAACCTGAAGTCACACTTGTGTATGACTCGCATGAGAACCAAGTCGCATCACCCGGCACGGCCTGCCGCTCTCTGGAAAGGTGCGTGCAGCTGCATAGAAATAAATGCAGCTGCATGCTCCTGTCCGGAGAGCGGCAGGCCGTGCCGGGTGATGCGACTCGGTTCTCTTGCAAGTCACATGTAAGTGTGACTCCAGCCTTACATTTAAGGTATGGTTACAGTGGAGGCAGAGCATCGGAAGCGATATGCTAATGACCCTCTGCTGCGAGCGTCATGCGACTGTGATGCGATCTTGCGATCATATCACAGCTGTGGAGAAGTGGGAGGGAGCAATTTCTCCCCATCTCCGCTGCCTGTCTCTGCGTACATCGCACTGCGGTCGGATGACATGCGAGTGCAGTGCAATGTTTCACATGCTCCTATAGACCGTATTGGGGTGTGTGAATCGAAACTCGCTGCCAAACGCAACATGCTACGATTCATTTCTCAGGCCGATATAGTATGAGAAATCAATTGCAGATGAACACTGTATAGTTTTGCACTGGTGCAATGTTTTATCAGATTGCACTCGCCCCTGCAAAATGCAAGTGGAACCGAGGCCTTATCCTAACAGCAGGAGCCCAGCTCCATTCCGGTTAATATGGCCGTCTGCCGCTCCCTGCACAGTTGGAGGTCGCAATGTCACTGTCCAGGTAAAAATCAGTGCTCTGACCCTTGTGTGCTTATAATCAGCAGGCAATCCTGCGGACCCTTGCAGATTTATACAGTAATTGCCTATCCTGCCAATGAGATGGGAAGACCCCTTTTAACGCCAGATTTCCAACTTCTTTAATTGGGGATTGACACAGGTGAGAACAGTCATGTGACAGAGACCCCATGTTTCTCTATGGGCGTGTATGGCCTCCATATTTTACCGGAAATCCAGTGATCACACAGACACGCGAATAGTAAACACTGCAAGGGTTTATTAGGCAATGAGAAATGAACTCCGCTCATCACAGATAGTTGCTCCAAAGAAAAACTGAGGCACATTGGCGTGATCAAGTTGTGCAGAGGCTCGCATTAAAGTTTTTTTTTTAGGTTTTTTTTTCTCCAAGCTTGCCTGCGAGTGAAGACGTGATGGGCATTTTCACAAGACGTGGACGATACCTCAGCTCTAGGCAATGCGGTTTCCTTATTGACCAGTAACGGCTGAACAAGAGCCTTCAATGTAAAAAAAGAAAAACCCAAAAACCCAGGCCATGTCCTCCCAGTCCTCGTATGTCTTATGTCTCCTACTGACTGCTAAGTCCTGACATAGCCCCATCGTGCTGTACCGCTTCAATGTAAAACAAAAAGCAATATAAAAAAAAAAACACAGTGCCTTGTCATAGAAAATACCTGGACACCATCTATGTAGAAGCTTAATGTAAAATGTACAACATGCAGCAAACCTATAAAAGCCACAGCCGTCACCGCAGGGAGCCTCGTCCACCCCGGCACGCTCGCCACCACTGTCATACATATAGAAAGATGCGGACGTCCATAGTGTTCTGTGGCAGATACATGGGGTCATTATTTTACTGTTAACAGATCTGGGATGGATATTTTGCAAAAAAAAATGATGTGGGGGTTAGTGTTCTCCGCTATTAGAAAAACATGGCTGCCTTCTTTTGGTAGTAGTACCATTCCTGACCATGGATTGGGTGTGATATTGCAGTTCTGCTTCATTCACTTCAATGGAGCAGAGTTGTAATAGCAGACACAACCCATGGTCAGGGGTGGCGCTGTTTCCAACATAAAGCAGCTACGTTTTTGTAATTCTGGACAACCCCTTTAAACGTTAAAGGGAACCTGTCACCAGTTTTTTGCCCTATAAGCTTCGGCCACCACCACCGGGCTCTTATACAGAGCAGTCTGACATGCTGTATATAAGAGCCCAGGCCACTGTGTAGAATGTAAAAATCACTTTATAATACTCACCTAAACCGGTCACTGCGGTGGATGTGGCTCAGATGGGCGTCTTCGTCCTCCGGTGCCGGCGCCTCCTCGGCTATCTTCGTCCTCCTTCTGAAGCCTGTGTGCATGACGTGTTTACATCATACACACTCGCCGGTCCTGCGCACTACAATACTTTGATGTGCCCTGCTCAGAACCTGAATGCCGGCGAGTGTGATGATATCGGATGCGTCATGCACCACGGCTTCAGGAAGATGACAGAGGTGGCGACAAAGATGGCCAAAAGAGGCGGCACCGTCCCCAGAGGACGAAGACGCCCATCTGAGCCACATCCACCGCAGCGACCGGTTTAGGTGAGTTTTAGGCCCCTTTCACACGTCAGTGATTCTGGTACGTTTGTGCTTTTTTTTTTTTATATATATACGTACCAGAATCACTGACATACGCAGACCCATTATAATCAATGGGTCTGCTCACACATCAGTGATTTTTCACTGAACTTGTCTCCGTGCAGCGTGCACGCTTGGCCGTGATTCTGCACGGAGACATGTCAGTTTTTGTCTGGCATCACTGATGACCCACGGACCACACTATGGTGTGATCCGTGTGTGATCAGTGAAACACGTTCCAGAAAATCACGGACATATTAAATATTTTCAACTTACCTTGCCCGCGATTCGCTCTCCAGCCTCTGCTCTCGGCAGCTCCTGCCTGGCTCATGAATATTCATAAAAGCAGGAACTGCCGACCAGGAAGTAGGTGCTGAGAGCGGTGGGCGTACGCTGCAGAGCCGAGGAGATCAGCACCATGGACAGCAGGAGCGAAGGCAGGTGAGTAATGTCCATATGCAATCACGGAGGGACATGTGCGTGTTTTTCACTGACGTGTGAAACGGGCCTTATAAAGTGTTTTTTATGTTGTACACAGCGGCCTGGGCTCTTATATACAGCATGTTAGAATGCTGTATATAAGAGCTCACTGGTGGTGGCCGCAGCTTATAGGGCAAAAAACTGGTGACAGGTTCCCTTTAAGTCATATTATTCACATCATATGCCATGACTTTGGTTGGTGAGGGGCTGATCCTGAAAAGGAATGAGGCTTTTTACCGTCTCCCCCCTGCACAGTGGGGTCGTCCTGCCGTACAGTGAATTGTGGCTGGAATATTAGTGGCCGAGGCTGTACAGGGACTGCATTATATGAACATCCAACTGGCCCCACTCAGAGTGATGGCACATCCCCGCATTGAATATTAATGTCTTTTCCCCAAATATATATTATATATATCTTCTGCACCAGTGAGTAGATATTACTTGTTATGGCGCCCCCTGGTGTACCTTGGATTTGCTCTAAGAGCGTCCACGTGCTATGCCCATGTTCCAGTGGTCACACATGCTCAGTGGCACAGTCCACGCTCCTGATCATTCTTGTACAGGGGTGCTGTCAAAAGTGACTTCCTAATCTTGAGATTCCTACCTACAATCTGCCCCCATTACCTGGCCCCGCAGCCCTGTATCTGGAGGCTGTAACCTTAGGATTCCCAAATGTCAGTGTTACGTGCCCTCGATCTGTGGTTCGGGGGAGTTTATATGTAAGGCCCCTACTGTTACAGGGTCAGTATATAGATCCAATTTAGGAAAAAGGACCCCTGCTGATCTGACATATACTCCACCATGTCTCTGATAGGACAATCTAAATGACAATGGATAGGCCCGCGGCTGTGGATATATCTGGAAGAAAAGTGCTGGGGGAAGGGCATATATATTTTATTAAACGGGGGAGGGAAGGATAGATATAAGCCCCTTGTGTCATCTATGGCTGGTAATGCCCCATAAAATAATGAGTATGGTACCATAATAAATTGGGGTAGCATTGCTGTACTAGTTGGATTGTCCCCCATAAATACAAGATTTCCAGGAGGCACTATAGTACCAGTGGCCCGGAGGGGAACAGATTGCTGTAGGGATTCATACCCCGCTCAACATGTTACATGGCCATTTTGGTTGTAAAATCCAATTTACACCTGAGCAAAAGGTTAATAAAAGAAGACCGTTTAAGCCGTCCAAACAAGTCTTGTATTCTCCGTGAAGTAACATTTCTAGAGCTTCTCTATGTCCTGTTCCTCCATTATTCCTCTTGGAAAAATTAAAATAGTCATCTGGATGTGTCCATTCGTAGTCTATGATTGGACACTGTAATAACTGTATGGACACGCCCCTTTCCACAAAGGGAATGGCAACACCCTGATGTCTATTTAGTTATGTATTTCCAGGAGGAATAGCAGAGGAAAGAACACACAATCACGACGCAAACATTCTCCAGAATTTTTAGTTCATGAGTAATATCGGGAGAAGTAACAAATCGTCCTTTAAGAGGTCAGGTCAAGTTAAAAACAGTGATAGGAATAACCCTTTAAGCCAACATTAAATGAGCCACAAAGATTACCTATCTTCACGAGTCTATCCTAATAAGTAGTAGGTGTAATAATATTAGCAATATATAGATATATAATATAAAAGCTATTATTGAATATTAGCAAATACCTCCAATTAGAAATGTAGTATAGTTCTCCTGATCTAACCTTATCTCTTACCTCATGTGCAGGGCATTGCAGCTTAGGTATCTATGGTTACGACCATTGTCATTATATGCGTGACTGTAACGTTGGATACCTAAGTCACTGCAATGCCCTGCACATTAGGTAAGTGACCAAAATGTAGTATAGTTCTTCTAAAAAGCTGTCACTTACCTCATGTGCAGGGCCTTGCAGTAACTTAAGTGACAGCTTTTTAGAAGAATTATACTACATTTCTGTCACTTACCTCATGTGCAGGGCATTGTAGTAACTTAGGTATCCAACGTTAGTCACGCATATAATGACAATGGTCATAACCATAGATACCTAAGCTGCAATGCCCTGCACATGAGGTAAGAGAGAAGGTTAGATCAGGAGAACTATACTACATTTCTAATTGGAGGTAGTATAGTTCTCCTGATCTAACCTTATCTCTTACCTCATGTGCAGGGCATTGCAGCTTAGGTATCTATGGTTACGACCATTGTCATTATATGCGTGACTGTAACGTTGGATACCTAAGTTACTGCAATGCCCTGCACAGGAGGTAAGTGACAGCTTATTAGACGAACTATACTACATTTCTGTCACTTACCTCATGTGCAGGGCATTGTAGTAACTTAGGTATCCAACGTTAGTCACGCATATAATGCCAATGGTCGTAACCATAGATACCTAAGCTGCAATGACCTGCACATGAGGTAAGAGATAAGGTTAGATCAGGAGAACTATACGACATTTCTAATTGGAGGTATTTGCTACTATCCTTATTATTACACCTACTACATATTGCGATAGGATTAACCCTTTAATGTCTATTTTTCCTTTCCATCTCACAGCTTTATTAACCATTCATCTTGAGTTCTGACAAGAAGCAGAAAGTGTGACTATATTGGCCTATACTGACCATACATAAGAGGGTCTTCCCTCACCAGCTCTGGCGTCCAGCCTTGGCATAGGAGGGGGCTGAGCTCAGTGACATATATGTGTGTTTTCAATGGGTGGATTTTGGTAAGCCGCAGTCAGACTCCGGCAGCGGTTTTCTCCTCTGAAACTAAAAGGATCTGGCGCTGAAATTCCAGTGGCCCAATCTTTTCTTCCCCCGACATCATGAGTTCGTTGGCCCCCATCCACACCAGATAGTCCACCGGGCCTGCCGACGTTCCTCTAATATTTATGGGGGCCTCTAGTGCACTATGTTTATCATGGGGTGTATGCATTAAACGGACACTTCCGAGGTGTGCCATACAATTTCACAACATCGGATACGGTTTGTTTTTTTCACAGTGGGATTTTATGGCATCCATCAGACGCTCGTTTTACGTATATGTGCTGGAGTATATGTTAAATGTAGTGCAGAATCGCAGTGTGTACTGGGCCATACTGGTATATATCGCTCATTGTGGCTTATAGTTTATTCTTATAGGACCTGGCCCTTTAATAGAGGCAATATCCCTTCCACCGCTATACCGGCCGTATCGTATAGGGGACCTTGTCCTGATACAACTGTCCTAGGAATTTTAATGCTTTCTTACATTTCATTAAGTCTGTGACTGGAAATGAAGACCAGTCGGTGTATGTAGTGGCTATGTCCGGTACTGGTTTTACCCGCGCTCCTACCTTTGTGCTAATAGATCATGTTTGGTTCCTCCCGCAGGTATGGCCGATCTCCTGCTCACTAGGTGCCACGTTCGGCTACGTTTCCGGTCTTCTCCTGGCTCCGTTCTGGATTTATTGGAACAGGAAAAAGCTCACATACAAAAGCAGATAGTAAGAGCCGGAGGATGAGGACGAGGTGAGCTCCGGTGTGCGCGATGGGACTTCGAAGTGCAAAATTAGACCAGACGCACCTACTGCACTGCACGTGCCTAGTGTCGCTATGAACGGGACCCTGAGAAACCCCATCTCTCCTTCAGGAGGTTTGTGAGCAATCATGTCCTCGATGTGTGGCCATCAGCATCACATCTGTAAAGCAGGTCAATAAATGTCTTTTGTGCGGCCGTGGTACCGATGCCACGTGCGTCGGACTCGTACCGGAGGAGCAGAGCGCCCGTCTCACGTGATCAGACAGCAGCTTATACACCTCGAGCCTATTCTTTTCTTCATGGCGTTCTTCTTTGGAGTTAAAATAGCGATAATGGACTCATCGAAAACTGCTTTCAGCCCCTTCTGTGTCAGCGCCGAGCACTCCACGTAGCAGCACGCCCCGATCTGTCAGGGAACAAGAGCCATCGATAAAACGTCAGTCTGCAATGTGACAAGTGCACAAGATTTATATACAATGACTGTGAACCAGATTTAGGGTAATACTAGGCAATCTACAGCCCCAGTGTATGCCAGAGCGATGCACTGGGGGCCATCAGCAAAATAAAGGATATATTGTGGGGTACTTTTTTTGTGTGTGTGCGTGGGATTCCTTTCTATTGAAATACATAGTTCCCGACTCTTTCGGCTGCGTGCCCGCAATCAGGGTTCACAGAATTCTGGACGCAAAGTTTTTTCGCTAAGTCCAAAACGCTGCATTGTACAGTACAAGCACAGTGGATGGGATTTCTAGAAATCCCGTGCCCACTGTGCTTAATTTTCCCGCAGCAAAACCTGACCCCTGAGCCGTAGAATGTCAATTGTTTGCTGCGGAGTTGTGAGTGTTCTCCGCAGGGAGAATACAGCGAGAGACCGCAACTTCCCGAGCCCGGATCGTGGGCACAAGCAGCTGCGGTCTCCTGCCGAGGAGACTCGTGGCCCCACAGGTCAGGATCCACCATGTCCAGGATGCAGCGGATCTTGATCTTGGGCACAATACAGAAAAAATGTTCTATGTGGACTAGAGATGAGCAAAAAGATTCACGCCCCCCTGGTCCAGCGTCCATTATTGCTCCTTGTCAGGCGGACCAGGGCAATGTGAATTACTCACCAGCGCCCGAATGTTGGCATCCTGGCCACAAATGATGTTGGATGAGGCCTAATGATTATTCATGATGTTGGGGGGGGCTAATAATTGCAAGATGTACCCATGACATAGGCATTTGAAGTGGACTAGGGTAGTGCAATCTTTTTTGCTCATCTCTAATGTGTACCGATACCATTCAATGCATGTCACGAGGGCCTCGACCCCAGAGAGCTAGCTGTATGGATTGATGCTCAGGCATGTTCACCAGGTTTCCACCTGAACTCCAATGATAGAAACAACCGACGTGTGCAATCACTGGAGGTCCTACCATGAAGGTATATCATATTATTTCTTCTCCATTCACATCCAAAGCTGCAACTTTTTGACATTTTCAGTATGTATATATAGTGTATATGAATGTGTGTATATTATAGAGCCTGCAAGATGCAGATGTGTATATGAATGTGTGTATATTATAGAGCCTGCAAGATGCAGGTGTGTATACAAAAGTGTGTATTATAGAGCATGCAACATGCAGGTGTGTATACAAAAGTGTGTGTATATTATAGAGCCTGCAAGGTGCAGGTGTGTATACAAAAGTGTGTATTATAGAGCCTGCAAGGTGCAGATGTGTATACAAAAGTGTGTATTATAGAGCCTGCAAGGTGCAGATGTGTATACAAAAGTGTTTATTATAGAGCCTGCAAGGTGCAGGTGTGTATACAAAAGTGTGTTTATTATAGAGCCTGCAAGGTGCAGGTGTGTATACAAAAGTGTGTATATTATAGAGCCTGCAACATGCAGGTGTGTATTATAGAGCCTGCAACATGCAGGTGTGTATACAAAAGTGTGTATTATAGAGCCTGCAACATGCAGGTGTGTATACAAAAGTGTGTGTATATTATAGAGCCTGCAAGGTGCAGGTGTGTATACAAAAGTGTGTATTATAGAGCCTGCAAGGTGCAGGTGTGTATACAAAAGTGTGTATTATAGAGCCTGCAAGGTGCAGATGTGTATACAAAAGTGTGTATATTATAGAGCCTGCAAGGTGCAGGTGTGTATACAAAAGTGTGTTTATTATAGAGCCTGCAAGGTGCAGGTGTGTATACAAAAGTGTGTATTATAGAGCCTGCAAGGTGCAGATGTGTATACAAAAGTGTGTATTATAGAGCCTGCAAGGTGCAGATGTGTATACAAAAGTGTTTATTATAGAGCCTGCAAGGTGCAGGTGTGTATACAAAAGTGTGTATTATAGAGCCTGCAAGGTGCAGATGTGTATACAAAAGTGTGTTTATTATAGAGCCTGCAAGGTGCAGGTGTGTATACAAAAGTGTGTGTATTATAGAGCCTGCAAGGTGCAGGTGTGTATACAAAAGTGTGTGTATTATAGAGCCTGCAAGGTGCAGATGTGTATACAAAAGTGTGTGTATTATAGAGCCTGCAAGGTGCAGGTGTGTATACAAAAGTGTGTGTATTATAGAGCCTGCAAGGTGCAGGTGTGTATACAAAAGTGTGTATATTATAGAGCCTGCAAGGTGCAGGTGTGTATACAAAAGTGTGTATATTATAGAGCCTGCAAGGTGCAGGTGTGTATACAAAAGTGTGTGTATTATAGAGCCTGCAAGGTGCAGGTGTGTATACAAAAGTGTGTGTATTATAGAGCCTGCAAGGTGCAGATGTGTATACAAAAGTGTGTGTATTATAGAGCCTGCAAGGTGCAGGTGTGTATACAAAAGTGTGTTTATTATAGAGCCTGCAAGGTGCAGGTGTGTATACAAAAGTGTGTGTATTATAGAGCCTGCAAGGTGCAGGTGTGTATACAAAAGTGTGTGTATTATAGAGCCTGCAAGGTGCAGATGTGTATACAAAAGTGTGTGTATTATAGAGCCTGCAAGGTGCAGGTGTGTATACAAAAGTGTGTGTATTATAGAGCCTGCAAGGTGCAGGTGTGTATACAAAAGTGTGTATATTATAGAGCCTGCAAGGTGCAGGTGTGTATACAAAAGTGTGTATATTATAGAGCCTGCAAGGTGCAGGTGTGTATACAAAAGTGTGTATATTATAGAGCCTGCAAGGTGCAGGTGTGTATACAAAAGTGTGTATTATAGAGCCTGCAAGGTGCAGGTGTGTATACAAAAGTGTGTATTATAGAGCCTGCAAGGTGCAGATGTGTATACAAAAGTGTGTATATTATAGAGCCTGCAAGGTGCAGGTGTGTATACAAAAGTGTGTTTATTATAGAGCCTGCAAGGTGCAGGTGTGTATACAAAAGTGTGTATTATAGAGCCTGCAAGGTGCAGATGTGTATACAAAAGTGTGTATTATAGAGCCTGCAAGGTGCAGATGTGTATACAAAAGTGTTTATTATAGAGCCTGCAAGGTGCAGGTGTGTATACAAAAGTGTGTATTATAGAGCCTGCAAGGTGCAGATGTGTATAGAAAAGTGTGTATTATAGAGCCTGCAAGGTGCAGATGTGTATACAAAAGTGTGTGTATTATAGAGCCTGCAAGGTGCAGGTGTGTATACAAAAGTGTGTGTATTATAGAGCCTGCAAGGTGCAGGTGTGTATACAAAAGTGTGTTTATTATAGAGCCTGCAAGGTGCAGGTGTGTATACAAAAGTGTGTGTATTATAGAGCCTGCAAGGTGCAGGTGTGTATACAAAAGTGTGTGTATTATAGAGCCTGCAAGGTGCAGGTGTGTATACAAAAGTGTGTGTATTATAGAGCCTGCAAGGTGCAGGTGTGTATACAAAAGTGTGTATATTATAGAGCCTGCAAGGTGCAGGTGTGTATACAAAAGTGTGTATATTATAGAGCCTGCAAGGTGCAGGTGTGTATACAAAAGTGTGTGTATTATAGAGCCTGCAAGGTGCAGGTGTGTATACAAAAGTGTGTGTATTATAGAGCCTGCAAGGTGCAGATGTGTATACAAAAGTGTGTGTATTATAGAGCCTGCAAGGTGCAGATGTGTATACAAAAGTGTGTTTATTATAGAGCCTGCAAGGTGCAGGTGTGTATACAAAAGTGTGTGTATTATAGAGCCTGCAAGGTGCAGGTGTGTATACAAAAGTGTGTGTATTATAGAGCCTGCAAGGTGCAGATGTGTATACAAAAGTGTGTGTATTATAGAGCCTGCAAGGTGCAGGTGTGTATACAAAAGTGTGTGTATTATAGAGCCTGCAAGGTGCAGGTGTGTATACAAAAGTGTGTATTATAGAGCCTGCAAGGTGCAGATGTGTATACAAAAGTGTTTATTATAGAGCCTGCAAGGTGCAGATGTGTATAGAAAAGTGTGTATTATAGAGCCTGCAAGGTGCAGGTGTGTATACAAAAGTGTGTGTATTATAGAGCCTGCAAGGTGCAGGTGTGTATACAAAAGTGTGTTTATTATAGAGCCTGCAAGGTGCAGGTGTGTATACAAAAGTGTGTGTATTATAGAGCCTGCAAGGTGCAGATGTGTATACAAAAGTGTGTGTATTATAGAGCCTGCAAGGTGCAGGTGTGTATACAAAAGTGTGTGTATTATAGAGCCTGCAAGGTGCAGGTGTGTATACAAAAGTGTGTATATTATAGAGCCTGCAAGGTGCAGGTGTGTATACAAAAGTGTGTATATTATAGAGCCTGCAAGGTGCAGGTGTGTATACAAAAGTGTGTGTATTATAGAGCCTGCAAGGTGCAGGTGTGTATACAAAAGTGTGTGTATTATAGAGCCTGCAAGGTGCAGATGTGTATACAAAAGTGTGTTTATTATAGAGCCTGCAAGGTGCAGGTGTGTATACAAAAGTGTGTGTATTATAGAGCCTGCAAGGTGCAGGTGTATACAAAAGTGTGTGTATTATAGAGCCTGCAAGGTGCAGATGTGTATACAAAAGTGTGTGTATTATAGAGCCTGCAAGGTGCAGGTGTGTATACAAAAGTGTGTGTATTATAGAGCCTGCAAGGTGCAGGTGTGTATACAAAAGTGTGTATATTATAGAGCCTGCAAGGTGCAGGTGTGTATACAAAAGTGTGTATATTATAGAGCCTGCAAGGTGCAGGTGTGTATACAAAAGTGTGTGTATTATAGAGCCTGCAAGGTGCAGGTGTGTATACAAAAGTGTGTATATTATAGAGCCTGCAAGGTGCAGGTGTGTATACAAAAGTGTGTATATTATAGAGCCTGCAAGGTGCAGGTGTGTATACAAAAGTGTGTTTATTATAGAGCCTGCAAGGTGCAGGTGTGTATACAAAAGTGTGTATATTATAGAGCCTGCAAGGTGCAGGTGTGTATACAAAAGTGTGTATATTATAGAGCCTGCAAGGTGCAGGTGTGTATACAAAAGTGTGTTTATTATAGAGCCTGCAAGGTGCAGGTGTGTATACAAAAGTGTGTATATTATAGAGCCTGCAAGGTGCAGGTGTGTATACAAAAGTGTGTTTATTATAGAGCCTGCAAGGTGCAGGTGTGTATACAAAAGTGTGTGTATTATAGAGCCTGCAAGGTGCAGGGGTGTATAGAAAAGGGTGTATTATAGAGCCTGCAAGGTGCAGGTGTGTATACAAAAGTGTGTGTATTATAGAGCCTGCAAGGTGCAGGGGTGTATAGAAAAGGGTGTATTATAGAGCCTGCAAGGTGCAGGTGTGTATACAAAAGTGTGTGTATTATAGAGCCTGCAAGGTGCAGGTGTGTATACAAAAGTGTGTATATTATAGAGCCTGCAAGGTGCAGGTGTGTATACAAAAGTGTGTATATTATAGAGCCTGCAAGGTGCAGGTGTGTATACAAAAGTGTGTATATTATAGAGCCTGCAAGGTGCAGGTGTGTATACAAAAGTGTGTATATTATAGCGCCTGCAAGGTGCAGGTGTGTATACAAAAGTGTGTGTATTATAGAGCCTGCAAGGTGCAGGTGTGTATACAAAAGTGTGTGTATTATAGAGCCTGCAAGGTGCAGGTGTGTATACAAAAGTGTGTGTATTATAGAGCCTGCAAGGTGCAGGTGTGTATACAAAAGTGTGTATATTATAGAGCCTGCAAGGTGCAGGTGTGTATACAAAAGTGTGTGTATTATAGAGCCTGCAAGGTGCAGGTGTGTATACAAAAGTGTGTGTATTATAGAGCCTGCAAGGTGCAGGGGTGTATAGAAAAGGATGTATTATAGAGCCTGCAAGGTGCAGGTGTGTATACAAAAGTGTGTATATTATAGAGCCTGCAAGGTGCAGGTGTGTATACAAAAGTGTGTGTATTATAGAGCCTGCAAGGTGCAGGTGTGTATACAAAAGTGTGTTTATTATAGAGCCTGCAAGGTGCAGGGGTGTATAGAAAAGGGTGTATTATAGAGCCTGCAAGGTGCAGGTGTGTATACAAAAGTGTGTATATTATAGAGCCTGCAAGGTGCAGGTGTGTATACAAAAGTGTGTGTATTATAGAGCCTGCAAGGTGCAGGTGTGTATACAAAAGTGTGTTTATTATAGAGCCTGCAAGGTGCAGGTGTGTATACAAAGAAGGGAATTTTGTTACTTACCGTAAATTCCTTTTCTTCTAGCTCCTATTGGGAGACCCAGACGATTGGGTGTATAGCACTGCCTCCGGAGGCCACACAAAGCAATTACACTAAAAAGTGTAAGGCCCCTCCCCTTCTGGCTATACACCCCCAGTGGGATCACTGGCTCACCAGTTTTAGTGCAAAAGCAAGAAGGAGGAAAGCCAATAACTGGTTTAAACAAATTCACTCCGAAGTAACCTCGGAGAATTGAAAACCGTTCAACATGAACAACATGTGTACCCGAAAAACAACCAAAAATCCCGAAGGACAACAGGGCGGGTGCTGGGTCTCCCAATAGGAGCTAGAAGAAAAGGAATTTACGGTAAGTAACAAAATTCCCTTCTTCTTCGGCGCTCCATTGGGAGACCCAGACGATTGGGACGTCCAAAAGCTGTCCCTGGGTGGGTAAAGAATACCTCATGTTAGAGCTGCAAGACAGCCCTCCCCTATATGGAGGCAACTGCCGCCTGCAGGACTCTTCTACCTAGGCTGGCGTCCGCCGAAGCATAGGTATGCACCTGATAATGTTTGGTGAAAGTGTGCAGACTCGACCAGGTAGCTGCCTGGCACACCTGTTGAGCCGTAGCCTGGTGTCGCAATGCCCAGGACGCACCCACGGCTCTGGTAGAATGGGCCTTCAGCCCTGATGGAACCGGAAGCCCAGCAGAACGGTAGGCTTCAAGAATTGGTTCTTTGATCCATCGAGCCAGGGTGGCCTTAGAAGCCTGCGACCATTTGCGCTTACCAGCGACAAGGACAAAGAGTGCATCCGAACGGCGCAAGGGCGCCGTGCGGGAAATGTAGATTCTGAGTGCTCTCACCAGATCCAACAAATGTAAATCCTTCTCATACCGATGAACTGCATGAGGACAAAACGAAGGCAAAGAGATATCCTGATTAAGATGAAAAGAGGATACCACCTTCGGGAGAAACTCCTGAATGGGGCGCAGCACTACCTTGTCCTGGTGGAAGACCAGGAAGGGAGCCTTGGATGATAGCGCTGCCAGCTCAGACACTCTCCGAAGAGATGTGATCGCTACCAGAAAAGCCACTTTCTGTGATAGTCTAGAAAGTGAAACCTCCCTCAGAGGCTCGAAGGGCGGCTTCTGGAGGGCAACTAGTACCCTGTTCAGATCCCATGGATCTAACGGCTGCTTGTACGGGGGTACGATATGGCAAACCCCCTGTAGGAACGTGCGCACCTTAGGAAGGCGTGCCAAACGCCTCTGAAAAAAGACGGATAGCGCCGAGACCTGACCTTTAAGGGAGCCGAGCGACAAACCTTTTTCTAACCCAGATTGCAGGAAAGAAAGAAAGGTAGGCAATGCAAATGGCCAGGGAGACACTCCCTGAGCAGAGCACCAGGATAAGAATATCCTCCACGTTCTGTGGTAGATCTTAGCGGACGTGGGCTTCCTAGCCTGTCTCATGGTGGCAACGACCCCTTGGGACAATCCTGAAGACGCTAGGATCCAGGACTCAATGGCCACACAGTCAGGTTCAGGGCCGCAGAATTCCGATGGAAAAACGGCCCTTGGGACAGTAAGTCTGGTCGGTCTGGTAGTGCCCACGGTTGGCCGACCGTGAGCTGCCACAGATCCGGATACCACGCCCTCCTCGGCCAGTCTGGGGCGACGAGTATGACGCGGCTGCAATCGGATCTGATCTTGCGTAGCACTCTGGGCAAGAGTGCCAGAGGTGGAAACACATAAGGGAGCCGGAACTGCGACCAATCTTGCACTAGGGCGTCTGCCGCCAGCGCTCTTTGATCGCGAGACCGTGCCATGAAGGTTGGGACCTTGTTGTTGTGCCGGGACGCCATGAGGTCGACGTCCGGCCTTCCTCATCGGCGACAGATTTCCTGAAACACGTCTGGGTGAAGGGACCATTCCCCTGCGTCCATGCCCTGGCGACTGAGGAAGTCTGCTTCCCAGTTTTCTACGCCGGGGATGTGAACTGCGGATATGGTGGAGGCCGTGGCTTCCACCCACATCAGAATCCGCCGGACTTCCTGGAAGGCTTGCCGACTGCGTGTCCCCCCTTGGTGGTTGATGTATGCCACCGCTGTGGAGTTGTCCGACTGAATTCGGATCTGCCTTCCTTCCAGCCACTGCTGGAAGGCTAGTAGGGCAAGATACACTGCTCTGATTTCCAGAACATTGATCTGAAGGGTGGACTCCTGCTGAGTCCACGTACCCTGAGCCCTGTGGTGGAGAAAAACTGCTCCCCACCCTGACAGACTCGCGTCTGTCGTGACCACCGCCCAAGACGGTGGTAGGAAGGATCTTCCCTGTGATAATGAGGTGGGAAGAAGCCACCACTGCAGAGAGTCCTTGGCCGTCTGGGAAAGGGAGACTTTCCTGTCCAGGGATGTTGACTTCCCGTCCCATTGGCGGAGAATGTCCCATTGAAGTGGGCGCAGATGAAACTGCGCAAACGGAACCGCTTCCATTGCCGCCACCATCTTCCCGAGGAAGTGCATGAGGCGTCTTAAGGAGTGCGACTGACTTTGAAGGAGAGCCTGCACCCCAGTCTGTAGTGACCTCTGCTTGTCCAGCGGAAGCTTCACTATCGCTGAGAGAGTATGAAACTCCATGCCAAGATACGTTAGTGATTGGGTCGGTGACAGATTTGACTTTGAGAAGTTGATGATCCACCCGAACGTCTGGAGAGTCTCCAGTGCAACATTCAGGCTGAGTTGGCATGCCTCCTGAGAGGGTGCCTTGACAAGTAGATCGTCCAAGTAAGGGATCACAGAGTGTCCCTGAGAGTGCAAGACTGCTACCACTGCCGCCATGACCTTGGTGAACACCCGTGGGGCTGTCGCCAGACCAAATGGCAGAGCTACGAACTGAAGATGGTCGTCTCCTATCACGAAGCGTAGAAAGCGTTGGTGCTCTGTAGCAATCGGCACGTGGAGATAAGCATCTTTGATGTCTATTGATGCTAGGAAATCTCCTTGAGACATTGAGGCAATGACTGAGCGGAGGGATTCCATCCGGAACCGCCTGGCGTTCACATGCTTGTTGAGCAGTTTTAGGTCCAGAACAGGACGGAATGAGCCGTCCTTTATTGGCACCACAAAGAGATTGGAGTAAAAACCTTGACCTCGTTCCTGAAGAGGAACAGGGACCACCACTCCTTCTGCTCTTAGAGAATTCACCGCCTGCAGAAGGGCATCTGCTCGGTCGGGATGTGGGGAAGTTCTGAAGAACCGAGGCGGAGGCCGAGTACTGAACTCTATCCTGTACCCGTGAGACAAAATGTCTGTTACCCACCGGTCTTTGACCTGTGGCAGCCAAATGTCGCAAAAGCGGGAGAGCCTGCCACCGACCGAGGATGCGGAGGGAGGCGGCCGAAAGTCATGAGGCAGCCGCCTTGGAAGCGGTACCTCCGGTTGCTTTCTTGGGGCGTGAGTGAGCCCGCCAGGAATCAGAGCTCCTTTGCTCTTTCTGAGTCCCTTTGGACGAGGAGAATTGGGGCTTGCCCGAGCCTCGAAAGGACCGAAACTTTGACTGCCACTTCCTCTGTGGAGGTTTGCTTGATCTTCTCCAGATAATGGCAAGCTGGTTAAACATTTTTTAGAAGCAGAATCTGCTTTCCATTCCTTTAACCACAAGGCTCTGCGCAAAACTACAGAGTTGGCGGATGCCATTGAGGTACGGCTCGTAGAGTCCAGTACCGCATTGATAGCGTAGGTCGCAAACGCAGACATTTGCGTAGTTAGGGACGCCACTTGCGGCACTGCTGGACGTATGAGAGAGTCCACCTGTGCCAGACCAGCTGAAATAGCTTGGAGCGCCCACACGGCCGCGAATGCTGGAGCAAACGACGCGCCGATAGCTTCATAGACAGATTTCAACCAAAGGTCCATCTGTCTGTCATTGGCATCTTTAAGTGAAGCCCCATCCTCCACTGCAACTATGGATCTAGCTGCAAGCCTGGATATTGGAGGGTCCACTTTTGGACACTGGGTCCAGCGTTTGACCACGTCAGGGGGAAAAGGATAACGTGTATCCTTAAGGCGTTTAGAAAAACGCTTGTCCGGATAAGTATTGTGTTTCTGGATGGATTCTCTGAAGTCAGAGTGGTCCAGAAAAGTACTCAATTTACGCTTGGGATACAGAAAATGGAATTTCTCCTGCTGTGCAGCTGCCTCCTCTGCAGAAGGGGCTGGGGGAGAAATATCCAACAGCCTATTGATGGCCGCTATAAGGTCATTTACCATGGCGTCACCATCTGGCGTATCCAAATTGAGTGCGGCGTCAGGACCAGACTCCTGATCACCCACCTCTGAACCCTCATATAGGGACCCTTCTCGCTGAGACCGTGATCCGCGTGATGACGTGGAGGGTCTCTCCCAGCGAGCTCGCTTAGGCGGACTGGGACTGTCATCGGAGTCAGAGCCCTCAGCCTGTGATGCCTGGGACCCCCTTGAAGTACGGATTAGTTCCAACTGAGGGGGACCGGGGAACATAGACACAGCAGTGTCTATGGTCTGAGCAACTGGCCTGGACTGCAAGGTCTCCAGGATTTTTGTCATAGTCACAGACATTTTATCAGCAAAGACTGCAAATTCTGTCCCCGTCACCGGGGCAGGGTTCACAGGCGCCTCTGCCTGGGCTACCACCACAATAGGCTCTGGCTGACGAAGTGCCACTGGGACTGAACATTGCACACAATGAGAGTCGTTGGAGCCTGCTGGTAGATTAGCCCCACATGCTGTACAAGCAGTGTATACAGCCCGTGCCTTGGCACCCTTGCGTTTTGCGGATGACATGCTGTTGTCTCCTCAAAGCAATATAGGGTGTACAGCCAAGAAGCGACCTTACAGTGCAGTATATAAATATATCTAGACACAGCAGTGTCTATGGTACAGCGAAAAATATAACACTGTGGCACTAGTGGGGCCGCACGTATGTGCTGCTTACCGCCCGCTTAGCGCGGGTGTGTGGTCGCCAGAAACCCCTAGCCCGGGTCCCCCAGAGCCTGCGTCCGTTCTCCAGCCAGACTGCATGTGTATAATGGCTGCCGGCGTCCTGGGGAGCTGCAAGCCTGGGGGCGGGCCTAGGGCGTGCACAGAGAAAAAGCGCGAAGCCTGTGTCCTACTGTGCTCAGTGAGAGGGCTGGAGCATGTAAATCGTGCTCCAGCCCTCGGCGCTGCCGATTGAACAACGTCTCTCCCCTACCCTGATTGACAGGGTGGGGGGCGTTAACGAAGCGGAGCTAGGCCGCAGAAAGCCGGGGACTAAAGTTAGAAGCGCCGCCGCCGTAAAAGCGCGGTCGGCGCGTCCCCGGCGCACTATAAGTCGCAGCTGCGCCGCCGCTCCAGGGGCGGTCGGCGCGGCGATCCACACACATAAAGTCCCCCAGTAATCTGCGGGGACTATAAGCCCAGCGCACAGCGCTACAGTCCCCGGCGCACTAGCACACCCAGCAAGCCTGGGGTGTGCGTGGCCTGCCATACGGGGACACAGAGTACCTGAAAGTTGCAGGGCCTTGTCCCTGAACGGCACTCCCGCTCCACATCCAGCAGGTTCTATGGGTCTGTGGATGGAGCCCGGCCTCAGGGCTTGGTGGCCGGTAAGATCCCACTTCCTCAGAGCCCTTCAGGGGGATGGGGAAGGAAAAACAGCATGTGGGCTCCAGCCTCCGTACCCGCAATGGGTACCTCAACCTTACAAACCACAAGTGGGGTGAGAAGGGAGCATGCTGGGGGCCCTAGTATGGGCCCTCTTTTCTTCCATCCGATATAGTCAGCAGCTACTGCTGACTAAACAGTGGAGCTATGCGTGGATGTCTGACCTTCGCACAAAGCAGAAAACTGGTGAGCCAGTGATCCCACTGGGGGTGTATAGCCAGAAGGGGAGGGGCCTTACACTTTTTAGTGTAATTGCTTTGTGTGGCCTCCGGAGGCAGTGCTATACACCCAATCGTCTGGGTCTCCCAATGGAGCGCCGAAGAAAGTGTGTATATTATAGAGCCTGCAAGGTGCAGGTGTGTATACAAAAGTGTGTTTATTATAGAGCCTGCAAGGTGCAGGTGTGTATACAAAAGTGTGTGTATTATAGAGCCTGCAAGGTGCAGGTGTGTATACAAAAGTGTGTGTATTATAGAGCCTGCAAGGTGCAGGGGTGTATAGAAAAGGGTGTATTATAGAGCCTGCAAGGTGCAGGTGTGTATACAAAAGTGTGTGTATTATAGAGCCTGCAAGGTGCAGATGTGTATACAAAAGTGTGTGTATTATAGAGCCTGCAAGGTGCAGGTGTGTATACAAAAGTGTGTGTATTATAGAGCCTGCAAGGTGCAGGGGTGTATAGAAAAGGGTGTATTATAGAGCCTGCAAGGTGCAGGTGTGTATACAAAAGTGTGTATATTATAGAGCCTGCAAGGTGCAGGTGTGTATACAAAAGTGTGTGTATTATAGAGCCTGCAAGGTGCAGGTGTGTATACAAAAGTGTGTTTATTATAGAGCCTGCAAGGTGCAGGGGTGTATAGAAAAGGGTGTATTATAGAGCCTGCAAGGTGCAGGTGTGTATACAAAAGTGTGTTTATTATAGAGCCTGCAAGGTGCAGGTGTGTATACAAAAGTGTGTATATTATAGAGCCTGCAAGGTGCAGGTGTGTATACAAAAGTGTGTTTATTATAGAGCCTGCAAGGTGCAGGTGTGTATACAAAAGTGTGTGTATTATAGAGCCTGCAAGGTGCAGGTGTGTATACAAAAGTGTGTGTATTATAGAGCCTGCAAGGTGCAGGGGTGTATAGAAAAGGGTGTATTATAGAGCCTGCAAGGTGCAGGTGTGTATACAAAAGTGTGTGTATTATAGAGCCTGCAAGGTGCAGGTGTGTATACAAAAGTGTGTATATTATAGAGCCTGCAAGGTGCAGGTGTGTATACAAAAGTGTGTATATTATAGAGCCTGCAAGGTGCAGGTGTGTATACAAAAGTGTGTATATTATAGCGCCTGCAAGGTGCAGGTGTGTATACAAAAGTGTGTGTATTATAGAGCCTGCAAGGTGCAGGTGTGTATACAAAAGTGTGTGTATTATAGAGCCTGCAAGGTGCAGGGGTGTATAGAAAAGGGTGTATTATAGAGCCTGCAAGGTGCAGGTGTGTATACAAAAGTGTGTATATTATAGAGCCTGCAAGGTGCAGGTGTGTATACAAAAGTGTGTGTATTATAGAGCCTGCAAGGTGCAGGTGTGTATACAAAAGTGTGTTTATTATAGAGCCTGCAAGGTGCAGGGGTGTATAGAAAAGGGTGTATTATAGAGCCTGCAAGGTGCAGGTGTGTATACAAAAGTGTGTGTATTATAGAGCCTGCAAGGTGCAGGGGTGTATAGAAAAGGGTGTATTATAGAGCCTGCAAGGTGCAGGTGTGTATACAAAAGTGTGTATATTATAGAGCCTGCAAGGTGCAGGTGTGTATACAAAAGTGTGTGTATTATAGAGCCTGCAAGGTGCAGGTGTGTATACAAAAGTGTGTTTATTATAGAGCCTGCAAGGTGCAGGGGTGTATAGAAAAGGGTGTATTATAGAGCCTGCAAGGTGCAGGTGTGTATACAAAAGTGTGTTTATTATAGAGCCTGCAAGGTGCAGGTGTGTATACAAAAGTGTGTATATTATAGAGCCTGCAAGGTGCAGGTGTGTATACAAAAGTGTGTTTATTATAGAGCCTGCAAGGTGCAGGTGTGTATACAAAAGTGTGTGTATTATAGAGCCTGCAAGGTGCAGGTGTGTATACAAAAGTGTGTGTATTATAGAGCCTGCAAGGTGCAGGGGTGTATAGAAAAGGGTGTATTATAGAGCCTGCAAGGTGCAGGTGTGTATACAAAAGTGTGTGTATTATAGAGCCTGCAAGGTGCAGGTGTGTATACAAAAGTGTGTATATTATAGAGCCTGCAAGGTGCAGGTGTGTATACAAAAGTGTGTATATTATAGAGCCTGCAAGGTGCAGGTGTGTATACAAAAGTGTGTATATTATAGAGCCTGCAAGGTGCAGGTGTGTATACAAAAGTGTGTATATTATAGCGCCTGCAAGGTGCAGGTGTGTATACAAAAGTGTGTGTATTATAGAGCCTGCAAGGTGCAGGTGTGTATACAAAAGTGTGTGTATTATAGAGCCTGCAAGGTGCAGGGGTGTATAGAAAAGGGTGTATTATAGAGCCTGCAAGGTGCAGGTGTGTATACAAAAGTGTGTATATTATAGAGCCTGCAAGGTGCAGGTGTGTATACAAAAGTGTGTGTATTATAGAGCCTGCAAGGTGCAGGTGTGTATACAAAAGTGTGTGTATTATAGAGCCTGCAAGGTGCAGGGGTGTATAGAAAAGGGTGTATTATAGAGCCTGCAAGGTGCAGGTGTGTATACAAAAGTGTGTGTATTATAGAGCCTGCAAGGTGCAGGGGTGTATAGAAAAGTGTGTATTATAGAGCCTGCAAGGTGCAGGTGTGTATACAAAAGTGTGTGTATTATAGAGCCTGCAAGGTGCAGGTGTGTATACAAAAGTGTGTGTATATTATAGAGCCTGCAAGGTGCAGGTGTGTATACAAAAGTGTGTGTATATTATAGAGCCTGCAAGGTGCAGATGTGTATACAAAAGTGTGTATATTATAGAGCCTGCAAGGTGCAGGTGTGTATACAAAAGTGTGTGTATATTATAGAGCCTGCAAGGTGCAGGTGTGTATACGAACGTGTGTATATTATAGAGCCTGCAAGGTGCAGATGTGTATACGAACGTGTGTATATTATAGAGCCTGCAAGTGTGTATACGAACGTGTGTATATTAGAGCCTGCAAGGTGCAGGTGTGTATACAAATGTGTGTATATTATAAAGCCTGCAATAATGTCCAGGGTTGTTGCATAGCATACAGGGCTCCATGTCTTGAGGATACGAGCCTTGCTATTTAACAACCTCTCTGGCAGCACAAGCAGTTTTTGCATAAGCCCCCTGATCTTCTGTATTTGTTGTGGAACGGGCTGCGCTTTGGCTCCTTGTGATCCTGGGACAGACTGCAGCCCGTGAGTCACTGTGTGCTGGGAGGAGGGAGGCTGTGCTATCCAGGCTTACATCATTTTGCAGGCAAATGGGAAAAAAAAAAATAGAGCCTTGCACCAGCGAGGACAGTCATAATCCGGGCTGGTGCTGATCGCATGTATAGCAATTCCCTAATCATCTTAGGATTGTTACCAATACAGAGGGAATATTAACAGGAATCCATTTATACGTCTGAGATAAAATGTGACATCATTAGATTTGATGACGCAGTGCAACATTGCGATTTCCGAAAACTGAAAAACTGATGTGCAAAATACCAGTCCATTAATAAGACCAGTGATTACCATTAATACCAGTGATTAATAAGAGCAAAGGTTAGGGGCTTGTAGAATGTCACTTAAAGTGACCCCCAAAGTGTAACTTCATTTTCATATCAGCCATGGAAACTGTTCTATCAAAAATAGAGTTAAAGGGGTCTTCCCATTTCCCAATGTAGTATGTATAATAATAATATTAGCAAATAAATCCAATTAGAAATGTAGTCTTGTTCTTCTAATATAGCAATGTCTGTTACCTCATGTGCAGGGTATTGCAGCTTAGGTATCCATAGTTATGACCACTCATAAGGTTGTTTGTGGTCGTAACCAGGGATACCTAAGCTGCAATGCCCTGCACATGAGGTAAGAGACGAGAAGAACCATACTACATTTCTTGTTGGAGGTATTTGCTAATATTAATATACTGACTACATATTGAGATGGGAATAACCCTTTAAGTGAACAAAAAAAAATAGCCACAAAATAAAGTGTTTTTTCTTGTGTCCCAGTTTACATTTCCTAATAGTATTCCTGTGTTGTGTAAGAGGCGGCTGCACCATTTTACCATTTTCTTGCACTGAATTGCTCAAGGAGAGACTAGTAATCTAATTCAGGATTATGTTTTACTATAGAATATCATCCCGGGTGAATAGACGGCAGCTGCCATAAAGTAGCTTCGCTGAAAAAAAAAAAAAATGAATTTCTCCCATAGAAGGGATCACAGGCAACTCAACCTTTATCCAGGGCTACACAAGGAGTAGAGGAAAAACCAGCACCTACGCAGAAAACCCAAAAAAACCTTCTTTATTGCAAAAACCATGCATATAAAAACATAATGCAATATTAAAAGTAGACCACGTCTACACGTTTCAGGCCCCAAAAACTTGGCCCTTAATCATGACATTAAGGGCCAAGTTTTTGGGGCCTGAAACGTGTAGCTGTGGTCTTACTATTGCAGTATATTTTTATATAGGGCGGCACGGTGGCTCAGTGGTTAGCACTGCAAACTTGCAGCATTGGGGTCCTGGGTTCAAATCCCACCAAGGAGAACATCTGCAAGGAGTTTGTATGTTCTCCCCGTGTTTGCGTGGGTTTCCTCCGGGTACTCCACTTTCCTCCCACACTCCAAAGACATACAAATAGGGAATTTACATTGTGAGCCCCAATGGTGACAGTGTTCCTGATGTATGTGAAGCACTGCCGAATATGTTAGCGCTATATAAAAAAAAAAAAAAATTATTTATTTTTATATGCATGTTTTTTTCAGATCTTCTGAGTAGGTGCTGGTTTTTCCTCTACGCCTTGTGCATGCTTTTCGGCAGGATCCGCCCTGTCTTTTCACCACATGAATTGCAAGGTTTAGGTGAGCTATTGGATTTTTTTTTTTTTTTTTTTTGGCTATGCTTTTATCAGGGGCTGGTAACATTGTAGTTCTGGTCTAAATTGTAAGAAGCTAATGCAGCAGCCTACACATATCAGACACTACTAGTGCCCGTAGGTACAAAACACACACACTAAAAAATAACCACAGCCCATCAGAAGCAGGAGAGTATAGATTTTTACTAAAAACAAGAGTAAAGTTCCATAATGGGCCAGCAAGAAACCTCCTGCTTGCTTCTGATGGGATTTATTTTCATTTGTTGGTATTAAAATGGCCTAGTGTTTAAATGAGGTTTTAATGTATTTTTTTATTATTTTTACCAATTTTTCACATCACTATATAAACAAAAAAAACAACAAAGCTTGCAGTTTTCCATCTAGTTCTAATATTAGACCCATTTTTCCTGTTCTGTATAGAAACCTTTTCAACAGTCTCATTATCATCAAGGACAGAATTGCAATGAGAGGCAACATGTCTATTCACAATATTAAAGGACCTGTAAATTCCCAATATGTGATATCACAGCTCACCTCCTCCTATACAAGGACTGATCACACTTCCATATACAACAGATAACATAGGATCCACCATTTAGTAAAGGTGAGGTTACAGCTCACCCCTTCCTCCTCCCTTCACAATGGCATTTGCCCTGATTATAGCATTCTGATAACGTTTCTGGAATCTATTGCTGCCAATGCTCATGTAGACAACAAAGTTGGGGTCTAATATTGGGGGGGGGGGTCAGTGATTTTTTTTTTTTAATATAAACAAGTAAAAAATACATTTAATATAAAAACTTTAATTTAAACATCCCTTAAAGAAAATGTCTAGGATTAAGCTGCCGCTGCTCCTGTGGTCTTATTCTGTCTTTGTGAACACGAACGAACCAACCATGCACACGCAACTGCTGCCACCAATCGCTGCTGCCACTGTTTATAGTATTATGTGCTGCACTTCATCAGTGCAGGACAGTTTACCAAGACGGGCAGTGCTATTGGAGTGACAGCAGGGATAGTCCCTGCTATGGACAACCCCTTTAAATCCTACTTATCTATACAGCAATATTTCACTTTAAGGGTAAGTTTCCAAGGATCTGCAGCAGATTCACCTGTGGAAAATCCTCTGCATAATACAGCCCTGGGGTTCTGAATGAGATTTCACTATAGATCCTTTCCATGCTGCAGAAAAATATATATAAAACCAATCTGCAGCAAAACTGACCTGCATTACGGATAGAAAATCCAAAAATGTCAGTGTGTTTATCAGCCTTTGCAATACAAAAGGGAGCATGCTGCAAAATTCCACAGTGATTACACTATATGGTAACATATCATACATTTACACCCCCCCTCCACAAAAAAGGGGTTTATGCTTTTATAACTTGACATTTTACACTGTGAAGTTTAACATTCTGCTCGTCGCTTTTGCCAAGTTACAATTTGCATAAAATGTCGCGTAACCACGAGTACTTTACTGAAATAAGTGGTCTGAAGGCGTTCCCCATACATGCCTACAGCTCTCTGCATTAAAGGGGAACTCTAGGCATAGAAGAGAATTAAAGAGAGGCTTATGCTTTAAGTTCTTTTATAAATCAGTAGCGCAGATGAAAATAAGCAACTTTGTAATACGTTAGAAAAATCTGCTTCTTTCTCTGCCAGAATTGATCAGTCATTATCGAAATTCTCAATTCTGAGGTCAAATCTGTACTCAGTGAAGACTTTCCCATTACGGAGATAGGAGATGGCAGTTGGTGCTGATGAGATTCTATGAGGAGGGAGGAGCTATATATGCAGACCTCAATCCCCTTTATCTGCATAGGAAATAGCAGTTGTTACTGATGAGATTCTATATGGATAAAAGGGGTACCAGGAGTGCTGCTGTAAGAAGAGACTGCTCAGACTGCTGTCCACCTTATCTATCCGATAATACTGGAGCTGCCATGAGGCTGATGTAAGACGAGACTGCTCCCACCTTGTCTATCCGATAATACTGGAGATGCTATGAGGCTGATGTAAGAAGAGACTACTCACACTGCTGTCCTCCTTGTCTATCCGATAATACTAGAGATGCCATAAGGCTGATGTAAGAAGAGACTGCTCACACTGCTGTCCTCCTTGTCTATCCGATAATACTGGAGATGCCATGAGGCTGATGTAAGAAAAGACTGCTCACACTGCTGTCCACCTTGTCTATCCGATAATACTGGAGATGCCATGAGGCTGATGTAAGAAGAGACTGCTCCCACCTTGTCTATCCGATAATACTGGAGATGCCATGAGGCTGATGTAAGAAGAGACTGCTCACACTGCTGTCCACCTTGTCTATCCAATAATACTGGAGATGCCATGAGGATGAGGTACGAAGAGGCTGCTCCCAGCTTGTCTATCCGATAATACTGGAGATACCATGGAGCTGAGGTACGAAGAGGCTGCTCACACTGCTGTCCACCTTGTCTATCCTATAATACTGGAGATACCATGAGGCTGATGTAAGAAGAGACTACTCCCACTGCTGTCCACCTTGTTTATCCGATAATACTGGAGATGCCATGAGGCTGAGGTACAAAGATGCTGCTCCCACTGCTGTAAACTTTGTGTATCTGATAATACTGGAGATGCCATGAGGCTAATGTAAGAAAAGGCTGCACACATGGTTGTCCACCTAGTCTATCTGATAATACTGGAGATACCATGAGGCTAAGGTAAGAAGAGGCTGCTCACACTGCTGTCCAATATTTTATTCTTACCGACAGTAGATTGTGAAAGTTTGCCCTAGGTCACAACATAGGGGCTTCCTATCCCATATGCTCAAAGGCTCCTATTTTAGTACAGGCATCTATCAGTGTAACAAGTCAGTGGCAATTTTAACTATATAGTGATATTACCTCCCTAGAAAATGTCATTGTGATTTTTGTTAAAACTTATTTAAGAATTTATTTAGGCTGACATTTCCTTTACTTGATTCCCAGAGAGCCCTTTAATACACAGACCTGAAGGCACTTCACCCTTAGGCTATGTGCGCACGTTGCGTCGGTGTACCTGCAGTTTATTCTGCACGTTTTCCTTCCCTTGGTTTTTGACCAAATGGCTTTTGACCATTTTTTAGCGCTAAAAACGCATGCGTTTTTACCGCGTTTTTAGTGCGTTTTTAGCGCTTTTTACCTGCGTTTTCACCTGCGTTTCTGCAGATGCGTTTTTGAGATCAAGACACTGAGAAATAAAGTTGAATTAGTCAAAAAGAATGAAAAAAGAGAAAAAAAGTATAAAATTAACTTTTAATAAAATTATATGGTAAATTATCAATTTAAATGTAATAATAGTGGTTATGCACATTTTAACAGAAAAATAGCTAAAGTTTATTATTTTTTAACATTTAAATTTTCGGTTATTGTGTGTGTGTAAAGGAACATTAGAACCCATTACTTTTTGGCCAGAAAAGCATGCGTTTTTGGAGCCAAAAACGCAGTTGAAAAGCAGGTAAAAAGCATGTAAAACGCAGGAATTGTGATTTTGGTTGCTTTTTGCCATTTCTCATTGACTCCAATGTTAAGGAAACGCTGCAGAAATGGCAAAAACAACTGACATGCTGCTTCTTTTTCAGCATGGTTTTTGACCACAAATATGCAAATTAAACGCTGCAGAAAAAAAAGCAAAGTGCAGACAGGATTTCTGCTTTTCCCATAGACTTTGCTGGAAAACAAAAACGCATGCCTTTTTGCCCAAAAACGCTGCTGCCAAAAACGCTGCAGAAACGCGGTAAAAAACGCAACGTGTGAACATAGCCTTAGAGACCTCCTTCAGAGCACCTCCAAAAGCAGTATTTCTGTAACGCATATATAAAATGACTCAACATTTCACGTATATTGTAGTCTATGGTAAAAGCACAGTGAACTCCCCTGGATCCAACACTCCTAACTCCAGACACAATGTAGCAGGGATACCCACGCTAAATGAGAATATCCAAACAAGTCTGGTGAATGTGACACAAGCGCGAGCGCAGGAGCACGGTCTGCGGATGGTAAAGCTAAATTACCTGGAAGAGATAAAACGTAACACCTTGTCCTTGAAACACGACCACTTTTCTAAAGAGACAATTTATCTTCCTGTTCAGTAGGCAGCGAAAATTGCAAGCGCCGGTTCTCATCTGTCTGTGCAGAATGCGCCTTCATTGAGGGATAAACGTGGAATAGAGATGTCAGAGCAAACGCTGGAAGGTGAGCCAGTATTCAGCGGAAATGCAGCCAACACGCCGCGCTTCACAGTAATACTCCGCCATGTAACACCCACAACTAAACGCTTCAGACTAAGGCCCTATGCGCACTAGAAAAAAGAATTTTTCTCAAGTAATTTCTTGAGTGAAGGATTAGCACACCTACATTAAAAAAACGCACCGATAACACACCGAAAAACGCATGCGTTTTTCCTGCGTTTTAGTGACTTTTTTGCAGGTTCGTCACTGCGTTTTTTAATGCTTTAACAGCAATAAATAATATAGATAATATATAGATAGATAATATAGATGAATAAATAGACAGATAAATATCTATCCATTATCTATTTATTTATCTAATGGATAGATAGATAATGGATAGATGAATAAAAAGATAAATCAATAGATAGAGTTCCTGTGAGGATACACTGCAGTTCTCGCGAGCGGTAAGGTGTTCACATTACCGACCGTGAGAAATGACCTATAGTTACCCCTGCAGCATCGCTCACTGAACGAGGCTACATTATGTGTCAGACGCGGCTGGATGCAAGTGAAATGGGATCTGTGTGGATTACGCCGGAGCTGTGTGTTTGGGGGGGTAAATAAAGGGGTGAAAGAGGGGGCTTTTTTGTTATTTTATTTAAAATAAAAGGATTTTTCGGTGTGTGTGTGTGTGTGTGTGCGCGTGTGTGCGTGTGTGTTTATTCATTTTACTTACAGGTTAATCATGTAAGCTGTCTCATAGACACTGCCATGGTTAAGCTAGGACTTAGTGGCAGCGCATAGCTGCTATTAACTCGTTATTACCCCGATTGACACCGCATCACAGCAATCAGGAAGAGTCGGTAACACGCCGGGACTGTCGCATAACGGATGCGACATTCTCGTGGCAGCAGCGGGCTGATATTCTTGGCTGCGAGGGGGGGGGGAATCATTAACCCTGTCCCTCGCCCTCCCCAGCCTGAGAATATCGGGCCGCCACTGTGTGCTTACCTTGGCTGGACGGTAAAAATACGGCGGAGCCCATGTTTTGTTTTTTTTCGTTTTTTATTTTTAATATGTACGTTTGATTTCTATGTGCATTCTAGATGTCTGTGATGTGTGTGTGTGCCCCCTAGACCAGTCAGATGGCCAAGGGACAGAAGAATTCCCTAATGTGTTGATTGGGTGACACTGATAAAGTGTCATGTATCACTATGTCATATCATTCTGCGCAAGCTATACTTACACAGAATATGTCTGGCGTCCATCAGTGTGCACTGTCAGGATAGATCTCGTAGCAACCTTCCAGTATAAAGAAACATATACTGCATGGTATACATCTCTGCAGTTTCCTGCATAGGAAAGTGCAATCTACAGTGCGTTCCTATAAAAGTTACATAAGTGCATGCCGGCTAGACGGAGGCTGAAAGAACACATTTAGGGTACATGCCCACGATCAGGGTTTGCAGCTTTGTGGATGCAGCATGTTTCCGCTGGTGTCCAAAACGCTGCATTGTACAGTAGAAGCACAGTGAATGGGATTTCTAGAAATCCCATATCCACACTGCGTGTATGGCCCGCAGCAAAAACTAACCTGCAGTGCGGCTTTGTGAGCAGCAAGCAGGGCTATGGAGTCGGAGTCGTGGGGTCTGAGTCGGTGCTCATTTTGGTGGAGTCGGTATAAAATGGACCGACTCAGACTCTTAAAATATATAATAACTTGGGGCAGGAGTGCAATGCAGAATGTGCTGAATATTTTTTCATAGGAATTTGGGAAAGTTATGAAATGTTCTATAAATGTCTGTTCTATTCCTGGTCTAAGGCTACATTCACACACACAGCATTTTTGCTGCATATTCTGAGAATACTTTTGTGAGCTGCAAAAGCAGATCAGCTTTTTAAAAAACCGCATCACCTGAAAGATTTTTGAGCTCATAAATAATGCTTTCAATAGCAAAAGCAGTATGTGTGAGATGGAGCCACAGCGCTGTTCATGTAACTGAGGAACAAACAGATATTACAACAGAAGAACAGCAAAATGATACTTCAGGATTAGATGATCTTGTTGAAGCTGCTTCAAAACACTTTCATATTTATCACATGCGCTGTGTTGTGCACACGCTGCAGCTGGCAATAAGAGATAGTCTGCAAGAGGAACATGCTGGAAATCTGATTGCAAAAGTGAGGAAATTGGTTATTGCCGCCAGAACCCCTAAAATTGATTCCATCTTGAAGAGACGTGCTGGGAAAGGGGCAATTGTTGATCAAGCTACTCGGTGAGGCAGCACTTATTTAATGATTGAGCGATTGCTTGAACTAAAATAGTTTCTTATAGATATGGCGAACTCTCAGGTAACCCTAAATGAAGGTGAATGGACACAGGTGGCTGAATTGAAGGAATTGCTTTAATCGCCCATTAACCGTGACTAAAAAATTACCAGCTGAGGATGTAACTCCTTTTCCTTTTCTTTTGCATTTTCATAAGGGAGTGGAAGAACTTGCTATTTTGCCTGTCCCAAAGAGGAGGTTTAATTGCAGATGGCATTTCTGCTTCAATGAAACGGAGGGAGACACAGCTATTGGAAAATAAAATTCTTCTGGCAGCTGTTTATGTGGACCCAAGTTATCGTATACTGCTTGATGATCAACAGCTTACTAAAGGAAAAGAAGCTTTCACTGAGGTAGCAGTTAGGATGAGCGGCTACAGGACTGCCAGGTGCAAGAGGACTTGGGGCCTGACAGTGCTACTGCTGCCATATCTTCATCCTCATCAGATGAGGAGTTTAACTTTGACAAGTATTTGGATGACATGGAGCAGGCAAAGCGTTGCCGCAAGGAAAAAGCTTTCACTCCATCTCCTATAGCAGCAGATTGACCAGATTTCAGTAAAATTTTTCACTCGCTCTCAAAGAAATAGAAAAATGCAACCGTTCATCAAAACTGACTGTGCATGAGGCAATTCCTTTATACCCGGAAATTGTTAGAGATGTTGCCCAAGTGGTTACGGCTTTGCCTCCAACCCAAGTTACTGTAGAGAGGTTGTTCTCTAGCTTTAAAATTATTAGGTCAGATTTGAGGTCATCTGCGAAGGAGGATCTGATGGAAGCAAATTATTTCTTACAACAAATTCATAGACTGCACAAATGTAATTTAGTATGTTTTTGTTGAAAACTGTTTTTGCCACTTACATAGTGTATTACATAGTGTCTATCTATTATATAAAGCTGTGTGTGTGTGTGTGTGTGTGTGTGTGTGTGTGTGTGTGTGTGTCTGGGATTGTCATCCGCACCGTCGCAGCTACAGCCACAAAATTTTGCACACTCACATGTCTGGACCCCGAGAGCGTCATAGGCTATGTTTTGAGGGGAAATTTTAACCCCGCGCTTTACAGTTATTCGCCAAAAAACCTGCCTCCATTAAAGCGAATGGAGCTGGGAGCCACAGTGCAGCCAGAACCTCAGAAGAATGCGCAGCCACGCCCTTATATGGAATGTTGGCGTGTCACAATGCAGCCAGGGAAAGAGACAGACACAGACAGGGTAAGAGACAGACACAAAGAGACAGACACAGACTGACAGGGAAAGAGAGACACAGAGACAGACACAGGGAAACAGAGAGAAAGAGAGGGTAAGAGACAAACAAAGATAGGTAAAGAGACAGACAAGAAGACAGACAGAGGGAAAGAGACAGGGAAAGAGACAGACAGGGTAAGAGACAGACAAAGATAGGTAAAGAGACAGACAAGGAGACAGAGGGAAAGAGGGAAAAAGACAGACAGGGAAAGAGGAAAGAGAGAGATAGGTTAAGAGACAGACACAGACAAAGAGACAGAGACAGACACAGGGAAACAGACAGACAGGGAAAGAGAGGGAAAGAGACAGGGAAAGAGATTGAGACAGACGGAGAAAGAGACCGAGACAGTCAGAGACAGACAGGGAAAGAGACAGACAGACAAAGAGAGACAGAGAGATATATACAGAGGGGGAGACAGACAGAGAATGGGAAAGAAACAGAGACAGTTACTATCCCGGGCGTTAATACATTCTATTCTAGGAATGTTAATACATTCTATTTTGTTAACAACAGTTATTAACCCGGGCGTGTGTATGTATGTATGTATGTATGTATGTATGTATGTATGTATGTATGTATGTATGTATGTATGTACGTACGTACGTACGTATGTATGTGTATGTATGTACGTATGTCCGGGATTGGCATCTGCACCGTTGCAGCTACAGCCACAAAATTTTGCACACTCACAAGTCTGGACCCCGAGAGCGTCATAGACTATGTTGTGAGGCAACATTTTAACCCCGCGCATTCCAATTTATCAATCAATTTTGCCCCTATCTACATAATGGGGAAAAAGTGAAACGAAAAGTGTATCCGCACCGTCACATTTACAATCACGAAATTTTGCACAGACACCTCATGTGACCCAGGGAACATCGTAGACTATGTTTTGACAGGAACATTTAACCCCCGAAATATATGTTGTGAAATGCTTCTATTATCTTAGTTTTTGCCTTTTAATAATTACCTTTCTATCTATTTGTTTTGTGGTTTTTGTGTGCAGAATACATTTTTGTTAATACATTCTATTTTGTTAACAACAGTTATTAACCCGGGTGAAGCCGGGTAGTACAGCTATATATAACACTTTGTAATAAACAATGTAAGTGGCAAAAAACAGTTATCAACAGAAACATACTAAATTACATTTAGTATATTGCTTATATTTAAGTGAAAAATGTATTGTAGTGCAATGTGAACATTGGACATTTAATCATTGTCATGATACAATAATCAAGGTATTTAGATAGAACATATTTATTGGAATACAACTTTAACCCCTTCAGCCCCGGGGCACTTTCCGTTTTTGCGTTTTTGTTTTTTGCTCCCCTTCTTCCGAGAGCCGTAACTTTTTTATTTTTCCGTCAATCTTGCCATATGAGGGCTTGTTTTTTGCGGGACAAGTTGTACTTTTAAATGAAACCATAAGTTTTACCATATGGTGTACTGGAAAGCAGCAAAAAAATTCCAAGTGTGGAAAAATTGCAAAAAAAGTGTGATGGCACAATAGTTTTTGGGATGTTTTATTCACGGTGTTCACTATATGGTAAACCTGATGTGTGGGTATGATACCTGAGGTCGGTGCGAGTTTGTAGACACCAAACATGTATAGGTTTACTTGTATCTAAGGGGTTAAAAAAAATTCACAAGTTTGTCCAATAAAAGTGGCGCACGTTTTGCGCCATTTTCTGAAACACGTAGCGTTTTTATTTTTTGGGATCTGTGGCTCAGTGACGGCTTATTTTTTGCGTCTCGAGCTGACGTTTATAATGGTACCATTTTTGCGCAGATGCTACGTTTTGATCGCCTGTTATTGCATTTTGCGTAAAACTTGCGGCGACCAAAAAACGTAATTTTGGCGTTTGGAATTTTTTTGCCACTACGCCGTTTACCAATCAGATTAATTGATTTTATATTTTGATAGATCGGGCATTTCTGAACGCGGCGATACCAAATATGTGTATATTTATTTATTTTTTAACCCTTTAATTTTCAATGGGGAGAAAGGGGGGTGATTTGAACTTTTAGGTTTTTTTATTTTTTTTTAATTTTTTAAAACTTTTTTTTTACTTTTTTTATTTTATTTTACTAGTCCCCCTAGGGGGCTATAGCGATCAGCAATCCGATTGCTGATCGCTATCTGCTGATCACAGCTATTCCGCTGTAAACAGCAGAAATAGTCACTTTCTTTCTTCCTCTGCTCCGTGCCGAGGAAGAATGAAAGTGAAACTTCTTAGCACCAGGCGTCATCACATGACCCTGTGCTACGATGGCAACCACCGAACGTCACGTGATCACTCACGTGACGTCCGGAGGGGGCGGAGGTAAGAAAAAAAGATGGCCGCGCGCATATAGATCTCGCTGCCAGACTTTGGCAGCGAGATCTAAGGGGTTAATGTTCCGGGTGGAATGCGATTCCACTCGGAACATGTAGGCACACATGTCAGCTGTTGAAAACAGCTGATATGTGTGCCGATCCACGCCGCCTGCCCGCGGCAGGGGGCGGGGATTACCGGGACACGATCCATGACGGAAAGATCCGTCCATGGTCGTGAAGGGGTTAAAACACAAAAAAATGTAATAAGTTGTAAATATGTAATACGCTATGTAATATATTTCTACACACAAGATATACAGTATATATAATCTATATTACATATTGTATTACATATTTACAATTTCTTAGTTTTTTGTGTTCTAAAGTTGTATTCCATATATTTTTATGTTCTATCTAAATACCTTGATTATTGTATCATGACAATGATTACATGTCTGATGTTCACATACACATGTTCATGTACTACAATACATTTTTCACTTAAATATAAGCAATATATGTCGGAGTCGGTGCAAGGGAAATTGAGGAGTCGGAGTCGAAGGTTTGGCTTACCGACTTCACAGCCCTGGCAGCAAGAATGGCAATTCTTTGCTGCGGAGGCACATGCATCCTCCATAGTGTGAATAATAATAATCTTTATTGCTATAGCGCCAACATATTCCGCAGCGCTTTACAATTCAGGAGTATCATATACAAACAAGTAAAAGTTATAGAAAATACAATATTTAGAGGGAAAAAAAACACAGCAAGAGACAACAGCGCACTGAACCTTGATCACGGGCAGCTGCAGTCTCTTGTGGAGGAGACTCGCGGTCCCACAGGTCAGGACCGCCGCGTCCAGGATGCAGCGGGTCCCGATTGTGGGCACGTACCCTTACCCTGCGCCTGAGAAATGGTCGGCCATGATGACATTAGTATATACGACATATGTAAAAGTTTCCAGACATATTCAGTAGGCTAGGTGCATGCACGCGGTGTGCACCTAGCCTAAGCGATGTATGGACTATATAGAACAAACTCATATTGCTTAGTGGCCAATGCCTGAATGCTGCAGTCCATTCACTTCCATGGGAGATCACACAATGTGTGAAGGCTACTCTGTTCTGCCTGTACATCACTTAGGTCCGGCTCACTATGGGCTTTATTTTTTTTCATTGATGAGATGAAGTTTTAATTGGTTTCATTTGGGAGTACATAATATTTTTTTAATTGCCTTTTATTCCAATTTTTGAGAAACGGAATGAACAAATAAAAAGCAATTCAGGAATTGTCCATTTTTTCTATGCCGTTCACCATGCAGTAAATGTGATAAGACCACTTTATTCTTCAGGTCAGTGCAATTAGGCCATGTTCACACAGGGAGGTTTTTTTATTATGATTTTTGCCTTGGTTTTATACAAAGCCATGCTACGGTACTAAACCTCTGCCTTAACAGTCCCAGCAAAGTTATGAGATTCCAGAAATCTCATGCACACACAACACACCTGCGTGGTTTTTTTTCCTGACCGTTTTGTAAACCACCTTGGTTTTGGCTCAGTTTTTGAAAGAATCAGCATGTCAATTCTTTGCAAACCCTCGGCAAAAAACCATGGCAAAACTGCAGGTTAACAAAAAGGAGACAGTTGCACTCTGTAGCGCTAAGACATGTGTAACAATGAATATGGGAATGTAGACATGCATCACTGCTATTAAAACATGCAAACATTGAGATACTTAGCACACAAAAATGGCCAGATTTTATGTGAGCCCAACAGCCAGTGCCAAGGCGTCCTCATTTGTGTTGGGTTCGCATCAAACTAATGCCCTTTTGGGTTAAAAAAAACCCTGCAGGTTAGTTCCTGGCAAAAGATGGTTTTGCTGCAAAAAAAAAAACCTGACCAAAAATGCCCTGTGTGAACATAGCCTAACAGTGATGCCAGGGTTGTAAAGTATTTTCAGAATTTGCATGCTAAGACACAGATTTACAAAAAAGGGTTCACTGCGTCGCCATATTCTGAGAGAACTTTATTCTGCTGTGTGGAGGCTTGTTAACTTGAAGTTTTTATTTGTACCATAACATTTTTTTGATCATTTTTTTGTCAATTTTTAAGTATCAGTGAACAATAACCAGAAATTCAGAAATTGTTGATTTTTTGTTTTGGTTTTTTTTTAATACCATTCACCGCGCTATAAAGGTGATCAGGCAACTCTCTTTGGGTCCGTACGATCACAATGATTCCACAATTTAGGCTGCTTTCACACTACGTTTTTTTAACATGCGTCCTGAACGTTTTTTTAATGCAAAAACTGATCCAGTGCAAATGCGTTTTCATTTCAATGCATTTGCAATGGACTCGCGTCAACATGCGTTCACATGCGTTTGCGTGCGTTATAGTGAGGATCCAGCGACTTGCAGTTTAACATTTTTCAAAAACGCTACTTGTAGCGTTTTTGAGCTGCGTCCAAATACTGCAAATTGCTGGATCCTGACTAAACTACACGCAAACACATGTGAACGCTGGCATGCTGATAGACAGAATCCTGCTTGCTCTACTGAGCATGCCCAGAAACCAGCCTGGCGTGATCAGTCTCCCTCTCCCCCTCCCTCTCCCCCTCCCTCTCCCTCTCCCCCTCCCCCTCCCTCTCCCCCTCCCCCTCCCTCTCAGCCTCTCTCCCCCTCCCTCTCAGCCTCTCTCCCCCTCCCTCTCAGCCTCCCTCCCCCTCCCTCTCAGCCTCTCTCCCCCTCCCTCTCAGCCTCTCTCCCCCTCCCTCTCAGCCTCTCTCCCCCTCCCTCTCAGCCTCTCTCTCCTCGCTCTCTCCCCCGCCTGAGTGCTGCGGACACTTTGTAACCAAGATAAATATCGGGTAATCAAGCAAAGCGCTTCTCTTAGTTACCCGATGTTTACGTTGGTTACGTGTGCAGGGAGCAGGCAGCCCGGCTCTTAGCACCTGCGGAGGCTCGTAACAAATGTAAATATCGGGTATCCAACAAGTTACCCAATGTTTACCTTGGTTACGAGCCTCCGCAGCTGTCAGATGCCGGCTCCCAGTCTATCACGTTCAGTTCCAATGACTCCCGATCGCATGACTCCAATGCCCGCCCATAAACTTAGAGTGGCAGTATCCTGCAAAATAACACATGCGTTTGCATGCGTTTTTTTGCTGTAAAAGCAGGATCCGCTTTTACAGCACAAAAACGTTCATGGCGCATGTTAAAAAAACGTTGAGTGAAAGCAGCCTAAATAGTTTTGATACTTTTGTGCAGTAAAATCAAACTTACATTACAGTATTTGGTTTTCCATCTTGATACTCTGATAACTTCTCATTTTTTAGTCGACTAGTAGTGATGAGCGACCACCACCATGTTTGGGTGCTCATTACTCGAGTTGAGCAGGTTGGACACTTGGCGGGCTCAACTCGAGTACCCGACTATAATGGAAGTCAAGGGGGAACGCAAGCATTTTTCCGGACTGAAAGTGTGGCTACCAGGCGGAAATAAAAAACAAACTTATTTTCTCCCAGAAGCTGCCAGTTTGCAATTATGGGGGTGAACACAAAGCGTCACTGTTCACTATAGCGGAGGTTGTTCGTGAAACTGTGTGACATTATTGAGGACTAGAAAAGGAAAACCCCTTTAAGTTCTGAGGAGGAGCAGTTTTAGAACAACCGTGAATACTGAGCCTCCATGAAGTATCAGGTCACATAGTGACCTCTCCTCTTTTATGCAGATTCCTGTATAATATTTTAGAAGCAGAGCTCAGATTTCATCCTGATAATATATTCCTGGCAGAAAACTGATGTCATTTTCCAGAGCTGGTAAAGCTGCATGAGAGGCTGGCGGTAATGATGTGATCATGGCCCTGCTGACTGCCGGAAACCTTACCTCCACCTCCCTACCATGTGTATTAATAGGTGGTGTGAAAAGGGGAAATAGGACGATATCCCTCTACCTCTTCTTTTACAATATTACATGGGGTGTGGTGTTTTACCCAATTAGTAAAGTGTGCTAGTTCTTTTAAGAGATTTGTTTTTAAGTTATCCTCTATCCAAAGGACAGAGACCTCCACCTACAACGAATATAGGGGTCTGCAGAGATCCCCGCCTGAATGGAGTGGGAGGTCGAGCATGCGCTCCTGTGCACCACTCACTCTGGGCGTGTGGAGCAATGCACATTCAATTTACATTGAATTTTTCTGGGCTTACAGAAAGATAACAGGATAAGGTAGAGCAATAAAAGTTACTGATCCTGAAAGGGCTGCCCAAGCACTATTCCAGAATACCATTAGTTTGGTACCAAAAAAAAAATCACCTGACAGAGTCTCTTGGAAAACACAATTTATGTGCAGATATAGTTGTAATCTGCAGGTAAATAGCATTACAATACTTCCTAGCCGCCTTACTGAAAGTGCAGCTACCGGGAAGGAAAAAATAAACTTATTTTCTCCCTTAAGTTGCCATCTTGCAATCATGGGGGTGTGCACAAAGCGTGACCGCTCACTATATTGTGGGTTTCACATAGGACTGTTAGAGTACAGTGCTCCGGTATATCCATGTCTGGCTGTCCCATAGTGAATGAATTGGGTGGAGGTCCGCAATCTCGATCTCTGTTATACTAGGACAGGGCTCTTTAGAGCTCCTATTCTTGGGATTGCTGAGGGTCACAGTGGATGGACCCCCAAAATTCAGTAAGTTATCCTCTATTCTGTGAGACCGCTGCTCAGCAGTTGCAGCACGTGTCAGGAGACAAATTGGTTTAGGTTTACTTAGGATTGGTAATAAATATCCAATTGATGGGAGCCTCACACCCGACACCCCCACTGATCAGGTGCGTCTGGGTCCCGCAGGCAACAGCTCCGTGTGTGTAGTGGCCATTCCCAGGTACTGCAATTCAGATCTCATTGAAGTAAAAGGGAGCGGAGAGTCGGTACCCACAATCATTGGTTGTCAGACCCCCACTGATCCTCATGACAGATCATCAATATAGTCATGGACTTTATAGTAGAACCCCAGTTATTTTGCTGTTGCACAAATAATGGTGACTCACCAGCAATATTCTATCTGTAAAAAATAGTAAATTAGCTCATTTACATAATAAAAGAGGGACTATGTGATATAGGTCACATAAAGTAATCACAATAAAGGCTACAATGTGCCTAGATAACAATCACTCAAAATCATTGCTCTTTCATTGGTCCAAAGACGTCCATACTCACCGATAAAAAGACAAGTATGCCGAAGCTGCGGACGTTACCTCTAATACACAGAGGAGAATATTTTGGCTTCCAGGTGATCCCATCACATCTGCTTGAGCGGCAGTTGTTTTATCAAGCGTCCCAAGGAAGCGCCACCGGCCGGGGGGCTACGGACACAGCCACTCATCTCAGATGGAGGATCTAATCAACGCAATCACAGTCCGGACAAAGCGGGCCATTCCTCATCCCCGAAAATCATGAACTTATCTTGGATAGTGCGTATATTCCATGGAGACATAACCTGTTGTGACTGGGATATCTCCAGATCCTTCATGGACTCTAAACTCCCTGGCTCTCAAACACATGCCCGCGCCATCCAACTCCACCCTTCTAGCTCCTCTGTATGAAGGTAATATTTCTGCTCCATAGGACAGAGCAGTGATATAGCAGAGGAGAGTCCATACAGTGATTAGAGGCAGAATAACAACCTTCTCTTAAACACTGCCGACCTCCGGTATTTGCTGTGAGCAGAGTATATCCTATGACTGTGATGGCTAGCCTTTTGAGCTTGGTGTGTCCAAATTCGTTAAAAAAAAAAAAAAAAAGGAAAACCAAGCATAACTCGGGTGTTGTGTCACTTCTCGAAAAATCCATAAATTTTTTGATATTTGTAGCTCTAGTAACAAAAAGTTACCTGATCATGACTGCTGGGGAGGGGGAGATAATGACTGCTGGGGGGGAGATGACTGCTGGGTGGAGTGGGGGGGGGAATCAGGAAATGATCATTATCTCCTCTTACCCCCAGCAGTCATTATCTCCTCTCTCCCTCCCGCCAGTAGTCATAAAAATGATGCTGGGGGGAGGGGGAGAGGAGATAATGAATATCTCATCCGCTCCCCCCAACAGTCATTATGAAATAACTGCTGGGGGAGAGGAGATAATGATCATCTCCTCCCCAACAGTCATTATCTCCTCTCCCCCTCCCTCCCAGCAGTCATTATCTCCTCTCCCCCTCCCCCCCCCCCCAGCAGTCATCAGAATTTCAGATCCATAATCTTGTGATATTTGTAGCTCTAATAACAAAACGTTACGTGATAATGACTGCTGGGGGGGAGGGGGAGATTATGACTGCTGGGGGGGGGGGATGAGGAGATAATTATTATCTCCTCTCACCCCCAGCAGTCATTATCTCCTCTCCCTGTCCCCCCAGCAATCATTATCCCCTCTCCCCCAGCAGCCATTATCTTTTTTCTTCTGCCCCAGTCCCCACCACAATTTTAATAACATATCCTGAGCGGTGCTGAACCAGATTCCGATTGGCAACAGCAGCGGTCTATAAATGTGCTCATGTGCAGACTTACTGCAGCAGCCACACTGTAATGGCACCCACCTGCAATGGCGCCTGCCTTCATGCTCTGCTCCGGAGGGTTAGAGAGAGGCGTGTTATGTACTGCGTGGTACATAAGGACTCCTCACTCAGGACCCCGATTAAAAAGGTGCAGAATACAAATTACCAGTGATGGCTAACCTATGAAACGCGTGTCAAAGGTGACACACCAAGCCATTTTTGCTGACACACGCGGCAGGGGCAGGTGGACGCGCCCTGATCTATAAGACAAGCCGCGTCTGCCAGTGATTTAACTAGAATCGCATGTGCGGCCCCCCCGAGCCGGTCATTTCGGAACAGCTTAGGCCACACATAAATGCAGTTCTAGTTAAATCCCCAGTGGCCGTGGCTTGTCTTGTAGATCGGGATGCGGCCGCCTGACCCTGCCGCATGGGTCAGCAAACATGGCTCGGCGTGTCACCTCTGACACGCGTATCATAACTTAGCCATTACTGGCCTGGGAGATGCAGCTTCAGTCTGTCTCCCCTGACTTCTGCTTGTAAGAACTGACAGGGTGAAACCTATCACAGGCAGGGGGCAGGGAAGACATGCTATAGCTGCATAACATTAACCAGGTAATCTACAGACAAGCCTATATAAATAAAAAGGATACAGAGTTCACATGCTCCTTCACAAGGCTGATCTGTAAGGTTAATCAATATTAAAGTCCTAGAGGACACCTTCAAAATTCCAGGTAATGAGCTTATGATGGTTTTCGATATAGTAAGAGGCCTACTAGCCAAAAACATTGAGGTCAAAGCCCCTTACTTCTCTTTTGGTTGCAATAAGGAACTCAAAAGGAAAAAAGGAGCTGTAATTTTTCGGGTATTATTACTTTAGTGTGCCTTTAAGAGCTTTAGATCTGGTCTTTAACATATGCAGCTCTAGGTCCATAGATAATATCCCCATAGGTTTACAGAAAGGCCTATGTGTGCACCACTTAGCGGAGCAGCAGGGCTTGCTCGCGGTATCGGATGCATGTAGGGTCTGTTATAATTGGCCATGTTATTTAGCTGGGAATGAATATCTCCACCATAATGTCTCTTCCCATCAGATAAACAGCAGCGGCTGATGCATAAAAATGTCATTACGGGAATAAAAATCACAAGCACAGACTTGTATAAGGAGCAGTGAAGCTTCCTTCACATAATGACACCATCTTTCTGCTTGGAAAAAAAATAAAGAAATAAATACACACAAGAATTTTTACCTCTTTTGCCAACTTGTGCCCTTGCTCGACAGTAATGGGTTTTTCCTTCACATCATTCAGCTTTGCCAGCGTCTTGGGATCATCTCTTAGGTCGATCTGCAAATCAGAAAAATAAAAAAAAGTCACTTTTTTTTCCAATTTCTTTTTAAATATTCTAAAACATGAAAAAAAAAGCAAATAGAGGTGTACAGCGGAGAAATATCACAGGCAGAGAGAACATCCGATGCCCCGGTGCCCTCCAGAGTGAAGCTTTTTTTTTTTTTTAATAACACATTTAATGAGGAAAAAAAAAAAAAAGAAAAAACGGGCGCAGGCAAAGGAACTGACCTGACCCAATATTCTCCTGCACTAAAAACCGCTCCATTTACTGAGCTATTCCGGGAGGCTCCGACGACCGCAGCCGTGGATGTTATAAAGCTGCCCTTCCACAATACATAGCAATAAAAACCTGCTGATCCGGGCTGCACATAGAAAACTGGTCACAAACCTGGTCATGGACAGAATGCTAGAACTGCAGTGAAGACTGACGAGTGCACATACCAAGTAACCGAGAGGACAGGATATTTATAGGTCTGTGTAAACATGGGGGGCAAAATGCATTAGCCGTGTAATGGGGGATATTTGGGGTGTCAATAAGCATTTATTACATCACTAGAAGGTGGCCCGATTCTAACGCATCGAGTATTCAATGTATGATTTTTGTTTATATATATATATATTTTTATTATATATATATATATATATATATTTTTATTATATATATATATATATATATATAGATATAGATATAGATATAGATATAGATGTTGTTGTGTGTAATTGCCAAGTGGTTGTGTAGGTCGCTGTAAATGTTCTGGGTGTTGTCTGGGTGTGGGGGTGTGTGAGAGCGGTGTTTGTGTGTTGCATTGTGTGTGTTCTGTTGTTTGTGGAGCGCTGTGTCTGCAGCGTTCTGTGTGTGTGGTGCTGTGTGTGTGTGTGTGTGTGTGTGTGTGTGTGTGTGTGGTGCTGTGTGTGTGTGTGTTTTGGGGGGAGGTATGTTTTGTGCAGTGTGTGTGTTGGAGTAGTCCTGGGGGGAGGGGAGTCTAAATAGGAGGAGTAGTCCTGGGGGGAGGTGTCTAATAGGTGGAATGGTCCTGGGGGGGGGGGATGGGGGGTGGG